>NC_045968.1:7435416-7552609 GCF_010909765.2 Amblyraja radiata | reverse complement strand
CCCATTCACGCCCCCTCTGTCTCTCCCCTCTGTCTCTCCCCTCTCTCTCCTCTCACCCCCCCTCTCTCTCCCCCCACTGTCTCCCTGTCTCCTTCCCCTCTCTCTCTCTCCACCTCTCTTTGAGAGTCTGTCCCTTCGGCACAGAGACTCTCGCGGCAGCGGCACAACGCTTCCGACAGCACCGCGGCCCGGGACACTTGCACTGTCCGGAGCTGCTCCATGGCCAGAGCTGCAGCGAGCGACTCGCAGCACCGCAAACACTCGACAGCGCCGCAAACACTCGCAAGTCCCGGCTCCCCGCATCTGTTCCCGCCGCTGGTTCTGCTCCCATCCCTCCCGCAGCCCCTGCTCTCCAACACCCGCGGACCATGCAGTTTATCCGAGTTTTGAAATTTTCGTTGATCACTAAATTTCTCACCGCTGAGCGTGAGAAATTTCTGATGAGCGTGAGGGCGTGAGAGTTTGCTTGAGGGCGTGAGTCTCATGCTCAAAGCGTGAGAGTTGGCAGCCCTGCAGACAGGCATGTTTTGCCTTTTCAACCTCTTTGTATTTTGTTTCAGGTTTACTTTTGTTTTCTCTTAGGATTGGAATTTTTTCCCTCACTTTCATCTCTTCTCTGACGTTTAAATATAGACTGGAATGGGAATACTGCTTCAAGGATGTTGACAGTATTGTCACTTGAAGTAATATTCCCTCACATGTAACCTCACAAGTTTTCTTTGACCCGAGCTGCAATTCTGAACGACAACATTAGCACGTAATGTAACTTCATGCTGCAGTGCAATACCGCAAAATCACTTAATTGTTGGTTGAGGTGTTTTGAACCATCTCCCACTTGCTATGTTTTTATTAGGAAGTGTAAGGACATTGAGCTGACTAAGCAGCAATCTGTGCTGCAAAGTACTTTACAGTTTTGAGAGATTTCATAAAGGGCTATAAAAAAATTATTTTAATCCTCCTTTTCATAATTTAGTGCAAATTCAGCTTGGGTTAGCAGGGAGAAAAATCTACTCAAAATTTAAACCACTGTGACATTTGCTAAATTAATACTGGTGCCAATCCATTTAGAGTACAATTGTTTGGCACCATTTTCTTTCAAATGATCAGATGTGTTGTTGCAATTAAAACTAAATAAAATTTGAAGGAAATATAATGCATTCACTCATGCCTGTAGAAATACATTAAATTCTGCTGATGAAGCCATAAAGAGTCTGAAATTTTGAAGGTTCGGAAAAAAAAATATTCCCAACACTACAGATCACACTGAATTTCTATTAAGAACCAAATAACTGAATGGAGCGGAGAGAGACAATGCATTGTTTGTTTTGTTTCCTCTGGAGGTTCAGCCATTCATTCCAAGCACTGGATTATAAGGCTCTATATCCTGAAGCAGTGCCACCGTTTCTGGACTGGTGGGCTCAGATTGAAAGTTTATCGTTTAATGTACAATAAAATGAGTGAATGCGTATTACGAGGCAACAACACATTCAATGAATTCTGATGAGGTCAAATACTCAGCAGGCAGTCGGTTTTATTTCCTTCACACTTAGCATAATCATTCCTTTTTGTTTTTGCACTTTATCTAGGAGAGGCCCGGTTGCAGCTTGAGCACGTTTATAGTAAGATTAAACGCATCACTGAACAGTTTCCACAGGAGCGTCACGAATGGAAGGAGCTGCAAATGAAAATCACCCAGAACGAACAAGGAAAGGAGGACATCTGTGGAAATGATATAATTCTGCCCTCGGGAATAGCACCGAACATTTGTGATCGAGACCAAAAGGCACGATACAATGTGTGCCATGTTTGACAGCCTCCAAAAAATAGTTCTGATGAACCTGACATGGGATTAATTCATGTCCATTGCTTTTGATGGAAACATCATGATGTTGTATACTTATTCATTTACATTGGATGCAGCATAAACCCAGTGCCAACTGCACAATCCATTGGCTTTGTATTTTAGCAAGGGAATAATATCCTGAATGGTTAGCACCATATGATGCCATAAGGGGAAGGTCCACCATGGCTGCAGTTGGTGCTGACCAGAGTTCTCAAACCCATTCCAATTGTACGATATAAGATATCCCAGTCGCACTACATGGGAGCTAGTGGGCTGGAGGATTATCTAGTTTGTATTGTTGGCTTTGGTGGCAAAATTGTGCCCCATCTGCAAAGAACCAGAGGAGCCTCCAGAAAAGCACGGAGGAGGCAACAGAACCTGGTGGCCATGGTGGTCAATGTCTGGAGGCAAGGCTTGAGTACGGGAATGAGAAAAATCAATTTGCCTTGCCAGCACGTCTCACTCACCAACCTACAATCTGCAGCAATCAGGAAGTGTAACAAGTTCATCTCACTCACTTATTTCAGAAATTAAAGGACATTCTTTTAGGAAGGAGATGAGGAGAAATGTCTGTAGTCAGAGGGTGGTGAATCTGTGGAATTATTTGCCACGGAAGGCTGTGGAGGCCAAGTCAGTTGATATTTTTAAGGCAGAGATAGATACTGTAGATTCTTGATTAGTACAGGTGTCAGAGGTTATGGATAGAAGGCAAGAGAATGGTGTTAGGAGGGGAGAGATAGAATGGCGGAGTAGACTTGATGGGCTGAGTGGCCTAATTCTACTCCTATCACTTATGTCCTTGTGACCTCCCTCAAAGTTAACAGCCAAGTGTCACTGCAGCTCCCCACCACCAGCCATTCAATGTCAGGAACATCAATGTAAAATATTGTGTAATAGCCACTGCCACACATCCCTCGCTCTTACAGGCCATGGTTGCATCAGCTGTTATACTCTTATCCAATCCCCTATCCCTCACATCTTAACTCTTCTGATTTAGAAGCTGTGAACGCTGTAAACATGTTTGTCATAATTTCCACCATGTCCCCTCATTGTATCACTGCTGTTTGTGACCCAGGACTGCAAGGTACCCTGGCAATGGACGTTGGCCCAATACGACACTGATAATGGATTACTTATCCAGCTAATAGATCCAGAGAATTTTGTGTATTTATCCTGTACTTAGAACTGTCTCTGCTATGGTGCACGTCACTGTAACAAGCAGGATCACTGTTGTTCGGTAGACCATGAGCTTGCTGTCAGTTTTCAGGACGAGGTCTCTGAACAGAATTTCCATGAATCAGGTGAAGGCGAAGCTAAACTTTGGATCTGCTGATGTTCTGGCAATCTTGACCAATAATTACAATTAAATCATGGACATTGAAGAGTTCCTTTTTTTTCATGGGACCAAAGACAAGCACAAAAGGAAAGATTCTAAAGGGCCTGTCCCACGAGCATGCGACCTGCATGCGGCAATCGCGACCTAAAGGGCCGGTCCCACCAGCATGCGCCACCAAACCAGAAGCGGGAGCCGCGCGGAGGTCGAGTGAGTGACACGGCGTCGAGGCGGCTGCGGGCCGGCAGGCCGTTGACGCGCGGAATTTTTAAACACGGTCAGTTTTTCGGAGCCCCACGCGATGTCGGGACCAGCTCCACACAACTCCATACGGCTCCGGTGATCGAAGTGGGACCGGGCCCGCGAGGCCGTGCGGCTCAAGCGACCACGTTAGGTCGCGCTTGCCGCATGCTGGTGGGACCGGCCCTTTAGGTCGCGATTGCCGCATGGAGTCGCATGCTCGTGGGACAGGCCCTTAACAGGTCTGAAGGCTTCCAGAGAAGAAAGGGGAAAAAAACAGACCAGGCTGAATACAATGTCACCTGTTTTCAGTTTAGTTTATGGTCACGTGTGCCAAGGTACAGTAAAAAGCTTTTGTTGCGTGCTAACCGAGGGGTTTTCAAGGGGTTTTGGAGACTAACAGGTATGATATGCCTATCAAACCTTGTTTATTACATAGAACATAGAAGAGTAAAGTATAGGAACAGGCCATTCATCCCACCATACGTGTGCCGAACATGTTGCCAAAATAAACTAATCTCATCTGCCTGCAGGCAATCCATAACCATATCTCTCCATCCCATGTGCCTATCCTAAACTGTAATACATTCCTTCACCACCATCCCTGGCAGTGCGTTCCAGGCACCTACCCCCTCACTGTGTAACATACTTGCCCAGCACAACTCCTATTGTTAATACACTCTCAGTCCATAATATAAACTACTGGCTTCTGCTCATTCTGCTTTAGTCTTAATAACTCCACAATATAGTTTTAGTGGCCAAGTAATGACACCAAGAAGCAACAGTGGCCCAGCCATCACATTCAATAGGGAAGTGATCAATCTTCCAGCAATCTATTCTGCAGCAGACGTGGGCCTCTTTAAGTAATATTTAACAGTGCATGGTTTTAAGAATCAATGTCAATAGGAGAAATGTCATGCCCTCGGACTTGATTTATACATGCAAAGGGACCACTCACAGTATCTTGCAGAAATGATGCTGCCTAAACCAAAGCAGCTCAAAATATTGCACATCACATACCGCCATGCAACACGGAAAGTGGTCCTTTTGCCCAACCCGTCCATGCTGACAAAAGATGCCCCATCAAAGCGAGTCCTCTTTGCCCGCTTTTGGTCCATATCCCGCCCAATCTTTCCTATCCATGTGTAGAAGAAGACTCTATCCTTGGTAAAAGGCGGAAAGCAAGTGGCTCCCATGAAGGAACTGACAGGAGTTGTGAAAGACTTTGTCAAGATTTTGAGCACTTGAACATATATCTATCGCCTTTTACCAAGGATTTGTACGATTTTAATTGATAGACAAATGCCAATTCATCAAACATCTAATAACCAGAATATCTGGTAGCAAGAAAAATCCAAGGCGGTGAGTATGAAATAATTCTGATTGATAATATTATATTCCATGTATCAGTAACAAATAATTATTCATTTTGTAAGACCTTCTGAACATCTGCCTTGTTAAAATCAACAAAACTAAACTAGCAGATTAGTCACTTGATAAATTCAAATACTAGAAACTCAAGCCATGGATAGATGTGCCTGTCCAAGTATCTTTTAAAATTATGTTATAGATTCCAAATTTGCGACCTCCTTTGGCTGCTTGTTCTATAAAACCACCAGCCAAGGAGCGGAAAAGGTTGCTTTCAGTTTCCTATTAAATCTTTCCCCTCTCACCTTAAATCTATGTCCTCTCGTTCTTGATTCCCCTATCCTGCTTAAAGACTGTGCGTTTACCTTATCTAGTTCTCCCATGATTTTATACACCTCTACAAGATCTCCCCTCAGACTCCTGTGCTCCAAGAAATATAGTCCTAATCTGGGCTAATAAAAATCTGGGTTAATAAAGACCTGGAATAATAAATATCTGGGCATTTGTGAAAGGCTTGGATAGAGTGGATGTGGAGAGGATGTTTCCACTAGTGGAACAGTCTAGGACTCAGAATTAAAGGATGTTCCTTTAGGTAGGAGATGAGGAGGAATTTCTTTAGTCAGAGGGCGGTGAATCTGTGGAATACTTTGCCACAGAAGGCTATGGATGCCGTCAAATGATATTTTTAAGGCAGAGATAGATAGATTCTTGATTAGTGCGGGTGTTAGGGGTTATGGGGAGAAGGCAGAAGAATGGGGTTAGGAGGGAAAGATAGATCAGCCATGATTGAATGGCGGAGTAGACTTGATGGGCCAAATGGCCTCATTCTGTTCCTAACACTTATGACCTTATGATTTGGCTGATGCTTAATTTGTTATTTTTACCATAAGATTGCTCACTTACACTGAAAAACACGCTCCCTGTTCTTTTCCGAATGGAACTGTATTCTTTACCTAGGAAAATCTTATATTCCTGTCACATTTTAATATAATGATCAATCATGATTGTCTAGCTTTTTCAAAACATGTTTATTGTCAGTTGATTTACATTGTGGCAGTAATTTACTGTGTACTGAGAATTTATGGCACTCTTAGGTTGCGAGATGAAAGGAGGAATATGGTAACAGTTCTAAAGTAGATTGTTGCAAGCAATTCAATCACTCAACTTGATACATTGACACTGTTAGGAAATAGTGCTCTTTAAACAGTAAATGGGCCAGAAATTATTATTTCAGCATTATACGTTCAGAAAACAGAATGCTGGTATCAAATGTGCTGCTTATTTCCATGGTCATTTTGTGGCATGGGACTGGAATCTTGAGAGAACACAAATCAAGTCCTGGTACACACACCAGTGCACAACTGTGTTTTGTGGAGGACATATCATAGCATTGTGAAGGCTTTCGCATCAGAGAGACGGACTGAGCCTCATTTTTACCGATCAAACCAGCATCTGCAGTTCCTTGTCTCGTGATCAAATGAACAGCTCGTCTCAAATTGAGAAAAGCACTGTGAACACCTCCAGCCAAGCAGAACGTTGTGAACAAACAACAGTTTTCATCATAGTTAGTCCACTTCAAATGGAATGACAGGGATAGTGAACCCTCCATGAAAAACAAATAGAACTTCACCCACATAGGAGGCTGCACAGTGGTGCAGCGGTAGAGTTGCTGCCTTACAGAGCCAGCGACCCAGGTTCCTGACTACGGGTGCTGTCTGTACGTTCTCTCCGGGCGCTCCAGGTTTCCTCGCACACTCCAAAGACGTACAGACTTGAGGTTAATTGGCTTTGGTAAAATTGCAAATTGTCCCTAATATGCAGGATAGTGTTAGTGTATAGGGTGATCGCTGGTCGGCACGGGCACGGTGGGCCGAAGGGCCTTTTTCCGTGCTGTATCTCTAAAAATAAAAATGATCTAAAGATTTGCCTGATTTGCCCGTGTTTTTAAAATAACCAAAGTATTAACTGGTCAAGTTCGAGAAACCACAGCGTTTTAAAATGCCGTGAGGTTCTCTGAGGCCGAGCTGCATTTCTTCGTCAAGATAGTCATTAAGTGTTTTTTTTTTACCATGCTTCCAGGCAGCAATTTCAAACCCTGCGATATTCCCCTATATTACAATAAATTAAACAAATTAATTTATTTAAGTCTTTTCGAATGCCAGCTGCATCCAAACCCATGTGCACAAATAAACAATTCATCAATGTCCGTAGGATGTTTCTGCATCAGCGTCAGACCCAAGATAATAAATAGTGTTGGAAACAGTTTGATAAGTAAAGTAAAACTTAATTTATGATTCCCTGGAGAGTGACAGCAAAGTGCGGCCCACACAGATAAACAAATAGAAACATTTGGAGAGTGAACTCAGCGGCTGGAACTGAATGTGAATTGGTACAGTAGCTGTAATCACAGGCTTGTGAGATTGGGATGATAACAAATGTAAAATAAATCATGCAATCTCAGAGGATATTGCTAAATATTCTATGCTCACAAAGTTGTTCATTAAGTATTCTTGCCACCTACTAACTATGTGGTGACGAATAGGGCTCAGCACCCTTGTGAGTAATGCCAATATCATTATTGATTTCCTTGCTTGACTATCACTATTCAGGGAAACACATACACATACACACACTGGCTGTGGATAATAAAGAAAGGTTAGATTTGTATATTCAAGTCCTGCTGTTATTCAACACTTGGTTAGTGTGTCATTAAATATTAATATTCTAATGCATGGGGGAGAACAATACTCGTCAAAGTCAGAGGAATTGACAGAATTTGATGCCTACATTTCCTTGCACATGCACCATCAAACATTCTTTAAAGTTACACAGGACGATGAAGCACAACCATAAAGCAAATATTCATTTATTTAAAGGTAAAAGAATTATGCAGCCATGAATGGTTCCATTACAAGCTCCTGAGGTGTTTCAGCTCCTGAGTAAGGGCATATTTTACATGCCTCAGTTTTGTTAACGAGCTATCTGAGAAAAGGCAATACATTCTAATTAAGAAATCCAAAATATGATCCCAATTTCCTGGTTACTTTAAAAAAAAAAAATGTAGTCCTGCATTGGACTCAGTGTTATCAAGTTGAGCGCAAGACTGGGAATGCAGGGTACCTTGATTTTGTTGGCTGCTTTTCTGAGGCAACGGAGCGGCAGGGTGGCGTAGCGGTAGAGCTACTGCCTTACAGCCCCAGTCCCGGGATCGATCCTAACTACAGGTGCTTATCTAAATGATGTGTGTACGTTCCCACCGTGACCTGCGTGGGTTTTCTTCGAGATCTACGATTTCCTCCCACACTCCAAAGACGTACAGGTTTGTAGGTTAATTGGCTTGGTATAAATATATATTGTCCCCAGTGTGTGTGGGATAGTGTTAGTTTGCTGGGATCGCTGGTCGGTGTGGACTCCGTGGGCCGAAGGACCTATTTCCGCGCTGTATCTCTAAACTATAAAAAACTAAACGTGAAGTATTGATGGAATTGATGATGTGGTGGTGGGGGGGGGGGGGGGGAGGGGGTGCGGGGAGGCTGGTTTGTTTGATGGCCAGTCGCTTCCCACAGCTTTACTCTCATCCGTGACAGTGACTGAGGATGTTGGGATTTATGACAACCTTCTACTGATCTGCTGTTCAAAATGCATTGAGCTCATCGGGGGAGGGGTGCATTGTTGCGATCCAATCTGCCTCAATTTGCTACGTAGCCCGTTACAGAAGGAAACCCTTTAACACCTCAATTAGACATATCTGGCCTAAAAACATACAATTTACACAAAAAGCAAAAAGAAAATCATGTGCTGGAATAATGGAGAAAAAATAGAAAATTCTGTAAATAATAAGATTAACCACATATATGAATTTTGACTAATTAGATCAAAAAGTGTCAAAAATGCTTTTCTTAAACCATCCACCTCTGCTCCATAACCATCCCTGGGTGACAGAATGTTGTGCATTGCATCCAGTGACATCATCTAAACACTAATCCACAGGGACATACTAAAGTTGAATCGCCACCTCTATCATTTTCTTCTTTATTGCCTTGAGTGTGAATACCTTCCTATTTCCTCACTATCTCATCCATGCATTTATAAACAGAGCCAGATTTCGTTTAATTGCATGACTGCACTTAAAGAGATGTTTCTGTATATTTTAACATTCAACTGCGGTAATAAAACTCTCTTTATTGTAACATCAATTTTTGTTATGGATTAGCGCACCATTCGGGACCCACATCCGTGCTCGAGCATGAAAAAGAAAAATTAAGACTGGTATACACGTCCTGGCACTTGTATCAGGCAAGAAACCCTTAATATTCCAGTTTCATTTAATAATTACTCTAAATAAGTGATCTAAGGTTGTAAGAAATAAGAGCAGATGTCAGCCATTCAGCACCACAAACTGAGTGCAATTCAAGAAAAGAATGACAAATTTTCTAATCATATGCCTGCACAATTTCCATATCCATTCACTCCTTCAATGAAGGGTGGTGGAGTGATAGAGGTGCTGCCTTACAGCGCCAGAGACCCGGATTCGATCCTGACCGCAGGTGCTGACAGTACGGAGTTTGTACGTTCTACCCGTGAACTGCGTGGGTTTTCTCCGGGTGCTCCGGGTTTCCTCCCACACTCCAGGTTTGTAGGTTAATTTGGCTTGGTATAATTGTAAATTGTCCCTAATGTGTGTATGATCATGTTAGTGTGCAGGGATCATCGGTCGGCACGGACACGGTGGGCTGAAGGGCCTGCTTCCACCCTGTGTATATCTCTAAACTAAACTAAACTTCAATATTCAAAGATCCATGGATCAGATAGGAATTCCAAAGATTCACACTGAGAAATGAAACTTCTGCTCATCACTGCCTTAAATAAAGATTTTTAAAAAGTACAATCGCTGTACTGGAAATATACTGCGAGTCTTCCAACAGTTGATGCAGGAGGTGGAGAAGCAGATAAACAAGCAAATCACAGAGAGATGCAAAATGGACAGGGCAATAGATGTAGGTGATCTCAACTTCCCCCTACACGAACTGGGATCAGTTTAGTGTGACGGGATAAGGTTGGATTATTTAAAGTGCATCCAACAAAACCTTGTGTGCCCATACGTAGACTGTCCAACTGGTGATGGGGCATTGCTGGATGTTATCTTAGTGAAGGAGGCTAGGCAAATGGATTAAATGGATGAGACTTTGAGAATTAAACTTAGAGTTCTGGTCACCAAAGTAATTATAAAAACAAATATGGGTAATCCTTATTCAAATCTTTACAACAAATTATCTAGAAATTCTCACCTGCAATTACAATGATGACTATACACCCAAATAGTTAGTTGAAAAGGTATATGGGCACATAAGAAGCATGAATGGAGTTAATAAATGCAAAATGTTCCATCTTTTCTCAGTAAGAGGACAGAGTTCGATCTAGGGCAGCACGGTGGCACAGCGGTAGAATTGTTTCCTTACAGCATCAGAGACTCGGGTTGGATCCTGGCTATACGGGGTGATGTCTGTACGAAGCTTGTATATTCTCCCCGTGACCTCCAGGATCTCCGGTTTTCTCCCACACTCCAAAGATATCCAGGTTTGTAGGTTAATTGGCTTGGTATAATTGTAAATTGTCCCTAGTATGTGCAGGATCGTGTGAGCGTGCGGGGATCGCTGGACGGTGTGGACTCGGTGGGCCGAAGGGCCTGTTTCCACACAAAAGGATGAACAAAAAGAAAACTCTTTGCGAGCAGCAAAGTGTGATGTCCAAACTTTCTGCACACTTTTGCTCCCAATCCGTGAAGGCAGATATGACCTTTCGCTGCAGCACAGACTGCGTGAGCTGCTCTAGAAGCCAAGACATCCACCACTCGATGTTCCATCATCGCTGGTCTGCCAACAGAGCTGTCGATTGCTTCTGAGCCAGAAGTATCACAATATCGCCACATGAAGTCCTTTCCAAGGTTGGTCCTGGACAACTTTATAGTTGTTGGCATTGCACTCTGGCTTACCGCCAGGTCTGACAATGTAACGCTGCTTGATTATGCAGGGCAGTGGGCTTCTTCTGCAGGTGACTTCACTAAGATCCTCATGCAAAATGTCTTCCACACAATTTGACACTAAAATAGGTTGCATCGTAGACAGTGAAGATAGTTATCAGGAATTACAGTGGGATCTTGGTCAACTGAACAAGTAATAATAATAATAATAATAAATGTTATTTATGGGCGCCTTTCAAGAGTCTCAAGGACACCTTACAAAAATTGAGCATGTAGAGGAAAAACATGTAAGGGGAATGAAATAAATAGTAGAGACATGACTAGTACACAAAGTAAAGACAGAATTCAATACAAAACACAGTATGAGGCAATTAATGCACAGATGAAAAGGGACGGGGACGTGGGGCTAAGGATAGGCAGAGGTGAAGAGATGGGTCTTGAGGCGGGACTGGAAGATGGTGAGGGACACGGAATTGCGGATCAGTTGGGGGAGGGAGTTCCAGAGCCTGGGAGCTGCCCTGGAGAAGGCTCTGTCCCCAAAACTGCGGAGGTTGGACTTGTGGATGGAGAGGAGACCGGCTGATGTGGATCTGAGGGACCGTGAGGGTTGGTAGGGGGAGAGGAGGTCAATGAGATATGGGGGGGCCAGATGGTGGATCGTGGAATGGCAAATGGAGTTTAATTCAGATAAGTTTGAGGTGTTGCATTTTAGAAAGTCAAACCAGAGTGAACGGTAGGGCCCTGAGTAATGTGGTAGAGGGAATAAGAGTACTACTATGTACATATCTGAAAGTGGCTAGGATAGTGAAGGCGGCTTTTGGCACACTGGCCTGCACCACTCAGAGAATTAAGAATAGAAGTTACATTGCAGTTATGAAGACGTTGGCGAGACCGCACTTGGGATAATGTGTTCGGTTTTGTCACCCTGCTATAGAAAATATGTCATTAAGCTGGCAAGATGCAGAGAGGTTTTACGAGGATGTTGCCAGGATGCAAGTGTCTGAGCTACAGGGAGAGTTTGGGCAGGCTACGTTTATTCCTTTGATTGCAGGTGAGAGGTGATCTTATAGATGTGTATAAAATCATGAGAGGAATAGTGAATGCACACTGTCTTATTTGCAGGGTAGGGGAATCAGTAATGCGAGGACAAGGGATTAAGTTAAGAGGAGAAAGATTTAATAGGAACCTGAGGGGCAGCTTTATGACACCGAGGATGGTGGGGATATTGAATGAGCTTGGTTGGGGATATCTAGGTCAGCATGGACAGATTGAGCTGAAGGGCCTGTTTCCGTGCTGTATGACTCCATGACTCTAATTGATATGTGAACTTACCCTCCTAAATGCCACCTCCTGCAAACCCCTCACACCAGAGATGCCCAGGTCTATAATGCGCTAGGAGATAGTCTGCAAGGGGCCAGCACCTGAGGTGATGAAGGCAACTTTTGGATTAAACGGTTTTGACTTTCTTTGTCCTCTGACTCATGCACTATTGTCTAACCAGCCTGCATTTCAGGACTGTCTGAAAGGTCAAAGACAAGAGTTTAGTTTAGTTTAGAGATACAGCACGGAAACAGGCCCTACTGCCCATCGGGTCCGCGCCGACCAGCGATCCTCGCACAT
This sequence comes from Amblyraja radiata, assembly GCF_010909765.2. NCBI lineage: Eukaryota > Metazoa > Chordata > Chondrichthyes > Rajiformes > Rajidae > Amblyraja > Amblyraja radiata. The sequence goes on along the minus strand of NC_045968.1, from coordinate 7,540,225 downwards.
TAACACTATCCTACATCCACCAGGGACAATTTTTACATTTACCAAGCCAATTAACCTCCAAACCTGTGCCTCTTTGGAGTGAGGGAGGAAACCGAAGATCTCGGAGAAAACCCACGCAAGTCACGAGGAGAACGTACAAATTCCGTACAGGCAGCACCGGTGGTCGGGATTGAAGCCGGGTCTCCGGCGCTGCATTTGCTGTAAGGCTGCAACTCTACCGCTGCGCCACCGTGACTGCCCGAGTTGCACTGAGGGTGCCTTGTAGAAAGCAGGATCTACACACTTGCTCCGCCAGTGACTTGTAAATCGTAAGAGATTCTGGGGCCACAAGGAAGTGGAATATGAATGAGTATTCAGTTTGAGCAAACCATCAACACGGGCTTGACAGAGATACAAGAGACTACAAATGTTAGATTCTTGAGCAATAACAAAGTGCTGGAGGAACACAGCGGGTCAGGCAGAATCCGCAGAATGAAATGGGAACACAATGTTTCATGTCGAGACCCTTCTATTTGTTTAGAGATATAGCAGGATATAGCCCACCGAGTCCACGCAGACCAGCGATCCCCGCACACTTCACTATCCTACACACACTAGGGACAATTTACAATTACACCAAGACAATTAGCCTACAAACCTCTACGTCTTGAGTATGGGGGGGAAACCAGAGCACCTGGAGAAAACCCACACAGGTCACGGGGAGAATATACAAACTCCGTACAGACAGCACCCATAGTCAGGATCGAACCTGCTTCTCCAGCGCTATAAGGCAGCAACTCTAAAGCTGCCCCACCGTGCTGCACTTATGATGAAGATTAGTCTGAAGAAGTGTCCCGACCAAAAACAATGTCTGTTCATTGGCCTCCACAGATGCTTGCATATCCAGCTTTCTTCCCAGGTTCCTCCAGCACTTTGTTATTTGACATAAGTTTGACCCTTACCTCCAACGGTAGCCACAATCTCCTATGTCTCCTGTGAAATATATATCTGAGGCACTGCTTACATGAGGTGAAGTGAAAGCTGGGCAATTGTTCCAATTGCAATCTTCCAAATTAACCACAATAGATTTTAATTACTACAAATGCCCAAAAGCTAAAATAAAAACAGAAAGTACTGGATACACTAAGCAGGTTAGCTATATCGCCAGAGAGAGAAAATCGAAGTTAACATTCGAGTTTGATGACCTGTCATCACAGAACAAGCAACATGCTCCTGAAGCTGTAGTTTGAACACGAGACATTTTGCTCTGTGAAGGAAGATGTGGTTTTGTAATATTGTTCGATTATTTTCAACAATGCCTCACAAATATTGAATTATTTGTTTTGAATTATTGAAAGATACAGCACTTAGCCCACGGAGTCCATGCTGGCCATTGATCACCCGTTCACACTAGTTCCATGTTATCCCACTTTCTCATCCAATTTACAGAGGCCAATTAATCTACAAACCCGCACGTATTTGGGTTGTGGAAGGAAACCGGAGCAAACGGTGGAAGCCCAAGCTGTCACAGAGAGAACATGCAAACTCAACACAGACAGCACCTGAGGTCAGGACACTATGACACTGACACCATGAGGCAGCAGCTTTACCAGCTGCGCCGCCCCTTTTATTTTATTGGTATTCCTAACAAAGGTGGACTCCGCAAACTACAGAGATCGGGGGGGGGGGAGACACAAGTGAGCAATGCAGGGTTTGTGAATACACGAGGGGGGATTGATGGTATCAAAGACTTTCAAAAGAGGTTTTGAGTGATATCGGATATGAAATGTATCAGAAAAGGGCAATCTTCCTTTGGTGTAATGTACTTAATAACAACAACTCTTCTCCAAAACATCTGCAGCAGAACTTCTTAAATGCCATTCTCTAATCAGGTGCCAATGAGTGAGCAGTTAAATCTTAACTATCTAACAGATGGTGGCATTGCTTGAGAGTGAGGAGAGGAATTCAAATATAGTGAAATAAAAAGACAATTAACATCCATTTTATTGTGCGATATTTAGAGATCATCAGATGTAAAATCCCAACTCTCTTTGCTTCATTTAGATTTGTTTTAAATGTGGGTTAATTTCATCAATCATGTGCTTTGAGCAGAAAACAGTACTCCAAAGAAGAGTTAAAAATAAAGCAGTAAAGTTTTTTTCCCCCGATCCTTATGTGCACAGCTGCTCTTAGAACAGCATGAGAAAACTAATGTGCCAAGTATTCTCACTTAAATCGTAAGGTCATCCCTTTCTTCAGTTTAGTCATTTGTAGTCGACGTCGTTAATATTTGTACGCTGTGGCACGTCTCATTTTACACCGAATAAATAAATTGCCCCCCCCCCCCTTTTTACTCCATTACAAAAATAAACACAAATCAGCGTTGGATATTCAGTAATCTGAGATGAAAAGATGTGATGTTTTGAAAGACTGGAATACCCATGTGAGAACCTGACACTGTGCACCTTTGGTTTAGTATTCCAGACACCTATTTACTGTATGTTATGTTGTTGGATATACTATTGGGTTACAGCCTTGACTTGACATTGTACATTAAGATTTAATACGGAGTGATTTAAGTGCCGCTGGAGAGCAGCACTCTCAGATCACTGCAGGAGTCAATAAACCATTAATACAATGGTGCCATCAGCAAATGACTTTATACATTAGCCCAGTGATTACACTGGGAGCACACAGAAAGGCCACTGAGCTAATAAAATTATTTTCCATCTACCAACAGGGCAAAATTATAGTCCACCACATTTGACTGGTGCCTGTTAACGAATAAAACATGCAACCTTTCAAGCAGGCTGAGCATTAATAAATACATCATTCATAAATTTAATTAAATTCTTTACTACTCATTTATCTCAAGTATAAAGTAAGATGGAGTAGAAATTTCTGTGGATTTGATGATTGGGCTTAAAGCAAACAATTGGCTGGATGCCCAAAGAAACTGGGGTGCAAACACATATATCATCTGTAGTTAAACTACCCCTGAACTTCCTTGGTTACTAACACCAGCATTGATTCCCAGACCTGAGCACATCTAGGCACTTATTAATGACTCTGCATACAGGGGGAGGAAATAAGTTGATGTTACGTCAACCAAGTAATCTCTATTTCTTCCTACTTTCATATTGATTAATGATGCTCATTAAAATATTTCATCAGCCATTTAAGCAGATATTTTTGGTTCTTGAAGAGATAAATTTCCATAGCCTGCTGGTTTCTACTGATCTCAAAAATAGGACATTCATTTTCAATCGTTAAAAAGCGTCGAGTTGGTCACAGCTTTGCAATACAGACCTCCTTACGTGGGTAATTTGATGCACAAGGACACCAGCTTCACAGATAACACTGCATTTGGAAAGATGCACAAAGCCAGGTTTTGTGCATGGAAACTGCATTGCATGATTGTATTGGGCAAGGTCCACATTGCATGCCCAGCAGACCTTCCACACGATGATGGTGATGCAAGCCGATAGGTTTGGGGTGGAAATAGGGACTTGGCGTCTGGGCAGGGCATTGAGTAAAGGAATGAAAGAGGGACAATGCTACAGGGCGTCGGTTTTAACTCTTTGACGTCAAGACCAGGTTATCAGGATCCCATGTTGGTGGCTGTGAAGGAGACTGGTGGTAAGCAGTTAGTACTGAACTTTAAGTAGATTTAGCTGAATGTAATTCCAAACACCAAACTCCACAGCCTCAGACCTGCCTAGCCAGTTCCTCTCTACATGTCTTAGACTTCACTGTAATGGGTCTTTAATTCACTGTAAATGCCAGCACCTGGATTACATGTGGGACATGCACAAAACCAACGGAATAATGTGTGGAGTCAAAACTTGTTCTGCGCCCCCACTGCATGCCCCGAGACCTTTAAACATAAGTGCTTCTTTGAAGCAGAGAGCATTTTGAAAATCTTTGCGAAACACACCTGCAGGCATCCGATCACTTTCGCTAACCAGTTATCTGACCGAAAGGACATAAAGTGCTGGAGTAACTCAGTGGGTCAAGCAGCATCACTGGAGAACATGGATAGGTGATGTTTTGGGTCAGGACCCTTCTTCAGACCCAATATGTCACCTATACATGTTCTCCAAAGATGCTGTTTGACCCGCTGGGTTACTCCAGCACTTTGTGTCCTTTCGTGTAAATCAGCATCTGCAGTTCCTTGTTTCTACAGTTATCTGACCAATGCGCACATAGTGGTCAGAAATGGTGTAGGCTCACCTACAGTAGCTAGTTATCTCTGGTAAATGTTGGGAATCCATGGAAAAGAGGGATATAGGGTGTAAGGGGCAAGAATTATATTGTAATTCCTTTTATTCTAACATGCAGAATAAGCATAGTGAGATAATGTTTAATTACTGTGTTTGTTTCATGTTGTGTCTAGAACAGACTGGTTTATCAGGTTTATCAGATTTGATAAATATATAGTATGTTCTGTAGAGGGGCTGATGCTCACCGGGCTTTAGTGCTTTAGAAATTAAACATAGAAATTAGGTGCAGGAGTAGGCCATTCGGCCCTTCGAGCCTGCACCGCCATTCAATATGATCATGGCTGATCATCCAACTCAGTATCCCGTACCTTTAGTGCTGAAAAAACAAAATGGTGCCTCAGAGACAGAGTAAGAAGTACACAAAATAACCAGTGGAGTCAAACGGTTTTCTTACCGTGTCGTATCGTGTCGGACGGTGTCGGACGGTGTCGGACTGTGTTTTACTGTGATTAAACATTCCTGGCCGTGCATGTAAGTTTTGGACATCTTACAAATTAAAACAGTGTTTATTTAACTTAAACACAGAGTCTAGTGGATAACTGGAATTTATGGGACATTGGTACGACTCGCGTAGGCCGTGACTATCAGCTAGTACATTCTGCCGTAACATAGGGTAAGTACAGCTATGTGAAGACAAGATGAATGTTCAGCCATGAAAAGGAGGAACAGCCACGAGCGGTGCGATGACCCACTCCAGCTCCCAGTTCATATGCAAGGATGGATACAATTAACAATGATCCAAGTCCTAAGTTAAGAGATATCGAGGGCTGGAGGGGGAGGGCACTTGCCATGAGCAAGGGCAGGAGGAGTGGGTGCTCACGCGCATGATGACTGGCGGAGACCAAAATGCTCCAATGACTGCTTAACTGTACAGCAAATGCTGCAATGATAATATATCATCAGCAAGCTGTAATAATTCTTGTACAATAACTGCTTGCCTAACCTGAATTAACCATGATAATGTTAACATTTTTGGCTCAATGGAGTTCATTGACAATCAAAGCCTGAATTTTCTACAGGATAAAGAGGTGCATTCAAATTCTGGACCTGATCTGGCCAACACTGAGAGTGTGCAGAAATATGTACATTGTGAAACATGTGGAACATCTTCAATAGGTCCTCATAGATATTTACCCGTCCCAGAATTTTAGAAGTAGTGTCTCAAGCAATATGTATTTTAAGTGGTTTAGTATATTGTCATTGAGATCTGAGAATCTTTGCATTTCGTTGAATGCAGTTGTATGAAGTGAGTCATTATCAAATATTGAGGTTTCACACTTTATTAAGCATGCTGTGTCTGAAATGCATGACTGATGGCTAGGCGGCTTAGGTTTCTTATTGAAGGTTCGTCTAATGTAATGTTCGCTGATTATTTGCACTGATTTGTGCTTGATCGGGCTGGCCTTTACATCAGTGAATGCTCCAACTACAGGCAGAACTTGTGGTTGCGAGGTGAAAAATGAATCCCTGTGAATGTAATTTCAGGTGTACATCTTCCCAATTACATCTCTTGCACAAAAAAATATCAGCCCCATTAATTTTGTGTTTCCATGTCAAGGAAGAACATGTCAACAAGATGCATATCCCAGATGTTCATCTTCATGCAGTCTCTTACAGTGGGATTGATGCATTCAAACCACCACTGCCATCAATTTCAATTCAATTTGCAGCTCAGGAGAAGCTGGAAGAGGGTAAAATGGGCATGTCAATTCCTTTTTTCTCACCAGTGCCTTTATGGCACTTATCCAAGCGCAAATTGCTCCATCACAGAAGGATAGTTGGCGCACACGAACAAGAAGGGACTGCATTAAACATAACATAATGGTAGTATTATATTTTGCTCTGTCTGAACATATTACCATCCCTAACTATGTTATTACACTGACAAAAAACTTGACAAAGTATTCAAGGTGAGGAATCACCAAATGCAAAACCGATCTCATATTTCATTGATTTATTCCCGAATGCACTAAACTGTTTTAGCGCATTAAACAAATGCACAAATTTAGTTGCAAATGTGTGCATCCATGCAGAATGTAATGATCATCCTGTACTTAATAAGACCCAAGCACCTAGTGGCAGATTGACTAGCGTTTCATCTAATCAAAGTACTTCATCAGCAGTTTATATTTAATGCTAAACCTGTAAGTTAATAGTGCAATAAATAAGCCCAATATGTAAAAATAGTGTAAGTTAGACTGGTGAAAGAAACATAAACCAATACAAATCAAATGTAATAAACCTTGCTTCCCGCTATCACATTATGCAGGGCTTATCTCCTGCAGGAATTCAAAATCAATATACTCATTTGATATTCAATGTTAATTTTGAAAAAGCGATTCTAGGTCATTTGCTCACATTTTGCAAGACGTAGAAAAATTATTTACTCAAAAGTTCCACGCAGAACCACTTCCGAAATTAATAGATTTTTTCCCCTCAAAGTCATGAGCATCTCATCAAACAAATACATAAGGAATTGGAAACACTTAGATATATCTGCACATTTCAGGGGACATATTTAGCCGAGAAACATCGGCAGTTCTGCCTGGGATTGCTGGTGTTTCTCTGCATGTCCATAAGATTGGGATCCTCAATGTCCACCAATTCCCCAGCATTGACACTGGGGATCTGTCTGCTAACCCTTCACCATTCAGGACCTGGCCTGTGTTCAGCAACTCACTCGTTTCAAGAGGGAATGTAGTATTTCAAGGAAATGACAACATTCTGACAATCGGAGCTGCACGGTGGCGCAGCGGTAGAGTTGCTGCCTTAAAGCACCAGAGACTCAGGTTGGATCCAGACTACAGATGCTGACTGTATGGAGTTTGTATGTTCTCTCCAAGACCATATGAGTTCTCCCGGGTGTTCCGGTTTCCTCCCACACTCCAAAGATGTACAGGTTTGTAGCTTTCGGTAAAAACTGTAAATTGTCCCTAGTGTAAAGGATACTGCTGGCGTACGAGGTGATCGCTGGTCTGCGCGGATTCGGTGGGCTGAAGGGCCTGTTTCTGCACTGTATCTCTAAACTAAACTAAACTCCGTTTATTCAGATGTTTATTAGTGTTTGAAGTGATTTACTTTGACATTTTGTGAATTTTGTCATTTTTCTGGAATATTTACATAGGGTTCATTTAACCATGCTTGAAGATTTTTACAGCATTTTGGTGTCCGGCTGGCTTGCCATGTCAAGACTCGTGGCTCCATTGATGAAGGTATCGCCTCTTTGAAGAAAAACCACTGTCAAATGTGGACTTAGCCCGCTGTTTCTTTGATTGATTGAAAGGTAGAGCATAGAAATAGGCCCTTCATCTCACAAAGTCAATATCAACCACCTTTCACAAAGTTCTATTATATTGCAATTTCCCATCCACTACACACATGCTTGGAACAGTATATAAAATCCAATTAACCACACGCCCGCACATCTTTGGAATGTGGGAAGAAAATGGAGCACCAGGAGAAAACCCAGGCATTCACAAGGAGAACATGCAAACTCCACATGGACAGCACCCGAGATCAGGATCGAACTTGGGTTTCTGGTGCTCTATCAGCTGTGTCACTATGCCGTCTTTGCGTGCTGACTCGGAATTCCTCGTGACTGCCCGCTACCTCTGGGTTTTAGTTTTGCTTTCTACATACATTTTATAAATTTGTGACAAAACTGGTATCTATTCTTGAAAACTATTGAAGGATCTGAATTAGCTCAATTAGAAATGTAAAATCGGAGCCAACAACTCTGTCCAAATATCTAGATTAGACCCTTCATAATAACTAAAACATTGATGGGAATTGGCTAGGATAGACTGGCAAATGATACTTAAAGGGTTGCGGGTCGAGATACAATGGCAAAGATTTCAAGCTTGCATGGATGAATTACAACAATTGTTCATCACTGTCTGGTATAAAAATAAAACGGGGAAGGCGGCTCAACCATGGCTAACGAGGGAAATTAGGAATAGTGTTAAATCTAAGGAAGAGGCATATAAATTGGCCAGAGGAAGCAGCAAACCGGAGGACTGGGAGAAATTTAGAATTCAACGGAGGAGGACAAAGGAGTTAATTAAGAGGGGGAAAATAGAGCATGAAAGAAAGCTTGCGGGGAATATAAAAACTGACTGTAAAAGCTTATTTAAATATGTGCAGAGGAAAAAATTAGTAAAGACAAATGTAGGTCCCTTACAGTCAGAAACAGGTGAATTTATTGGGAAACAATGAAATGGCAGACCAGTTAAACAAGTACTTTGGTTCTGTCTTCACTAAGGAAGACACAAACAATCTCCCAAAAATACTAACGGACCGAGGATCTAGCGTGACGGAGGAACTGAAGGGAATCCACATTAGTCAGGAAATGGTGTTAGGTAAACTGTTGGGACTGAAGACAGATAAATCCCCAGGGCCTGATGGACAGCATCCCATAATACTCAAGGAGGTTGCCCTAGAAATCGTGGATGCATTGGTGATCATTTTACAATGTTCTATAGACTCTGGATCAGTGCCTGTGGACTGAAGCGTAGCAATGTAACGCCATTTTTTAAGAAAGGTGGGAGAGAGAAAACTGGGAATTATGGACCAGTTAGCCTTATATCGGTAGTGGGGAAGTTGCTGGAGTCGATTATTAAAGATGTAATAGCAGTGTATTTGGTTAGCAGTGACAGGATCGGTCAAAGTCAGCATGGATTTATGAAGGGGAAATCATGCTTGACCAATCTTCTGGGATTTTTTGAGAATGTAGCAAGTAGAATGGATAAGGGAGAACCAGTGGATGTGGTGTATTTGGATTTTCAAAAAGCCTTTGACAAGGTCCCACACAAGAGATTAGTGTGCAAAATTAGAGCACATGGTATTGGAGGTAGGGTATTGGCATGGATAGAGAACTGCTTGGCAGACAGGAAAAAAAAGGTAGGAATTAATGGGTCTTTTTCAGTATGGCAGGCAGTGACTAGTGGAGTGCAGCAAGGCTCATAACTGGGACCCCAATTATTTACAATATATATTAACGATTTAGACAAAGGAATTAAATGTAACATCTCCAAGTTTGCGGAATACACAAAGCTGGGTGGCTGTGTGAACTGCGAGGAGGATGCTATGAGGCTGCAGGATGACTTGGATTGGTTGGGTGAGTGGGCAGAAGCATGGCAGATGCAGTATAATGTTGATAAATGTGAGGTTATCCACTTTGGTGGTAAGAACAGGAAGGCAGATTATTATCTGAATGGTGTCAGATTAGGAAAAGGGGAGGTGCAACGAGACCTGGGGGTCCTTGTAAATTAGTCACTGAAAGTTAGCATGCAGGTACAGTAGGCAGTGAAGAAAGCAAATGGCATGTTGGCATTCATAGCGAGAGGATTTGAGTATAGGATCAAGGAGGTCCTACTGCAGTTGTACAGGGCCCTGGTGAGACCACATCTGGAGTATAGTGCACAATTTTGGCCTCCTAATTTGAGGAAGGACATTCTTGCTATGAGGGAGTGCAGCATAGGTTCACCAGGTTAAATCCTGGGATGGCGGGACTGATGTATGATGAAAGAATGGATACACTGAGCTTATATTCACTGCAATTTAGGACAAGAGGGGATCTTATAGAAACACTTTAAATTATTAAGAGATTGGACAGGCTAAATGCAGGAAAAATGTTCCCAATGTTGGGGGAGTCCAGAACCAGGGGTCACAGTTTAAGAATAAGGGGTAGCCCATTTAGGACTGAGATGAGGAAAAATGTTTTCACCCAGAGTTGTGAATTTGTGGAATTTTCTGCTACAGAAGGCAGTGGAGGCCAATTCAATGGATGTTTTCAAGAGAGAATTAGATATAGCTCTTAGGGCTAACAGAATCAAGGGATATGCGGAAAAAGTGAAAATGGGGTATTGATTTTAGATGATCAACCATGATCACATTGAATGACGGCGCTAGCTCGAAGGGCCGAATGGCCTACTCCTGCACCTACTTTTTTCTATGTTTCTAAGTCTGGGAACTATCTTGCAGCTGAACATTGAACACAAAGGAATATGGTTCAATAGGTCCCAACTGTATTATGAACTTTCAAGCTCCTTCAGGCAATCAATGCTTTGCAAGTTTGTTTTATTTAATTTATTCACATAACTAGTCATTACTATTATAGCAGACTACACATTCCATTCATTCCAATTATTTCATTTTTAATGTGCTTCTTCCTAACAATATTGTACTCCTTCTGATTACACAAGACCCTTTGCATGATGGAACAGTCAGTGGCTGTTTCTCTCTGGTGCCACATATATATTTAACTGTAACTTCTCACAATGCAAAGCCTTAATGACAAGTAACCTGACCTCTTGTTTCACTCCCGTTAGATGCTGCTTAGCCATCAAAACATTAGTTTCAGATTTATAGACTATCTTCTCCTGCACAGGGAAACAGAGGCTATGAGTCTTTGTTTCCTGCAGTTAAAGCGTTTTTGCTGCTTTGAACCGATGCATCTGTCCTGAATAATTCCAAGAGCATCGGTAGCAACGTTGTCATGACTACCAAGGTTTCTAGTGTAACCAGCCTGGGTTGAGTCCACCATTTTACATTGTCTACCACCATGGCAACTACTAGGGTTCTCTTTTTATTCACGACACATTTTGCAATCGCGAAGCATTTGCCAGTGCTCGTGTCAGTACCTCATGCTGGTTGTGATTAATCATGGGCTTCTCAGCGCAGCCATGTCGTCACCAGATTTCACAATCCCTTTGTCATTTCTGATGATTACGAATCTTATCCACTCCATCGTCAATGCCAGCATAAAGTGCATGCTTTGTGGTTTCTTAACTTTTCACAAAGAAAAGGCAAAATGACCTCAAACAGGGTATGTCTTGTTTGCTCAACATTAATACTTAATTTATTTAATTAATATATTTAATTTACTACATATATTTAGTTTACTTAAAATCAAGACATACCTGGCTTGATATATATATAATTTATTCAACTAATATATTGATAATCTCATGATTATTAGGGGGATATGGGTAGAAGGTAGGAACGGGGCACTGATTGGGGATGATCAGCCATGATCACTTTGAATGGCGGTGCTGGCTCGAAGGGCCAAATGTCCTACTCCTGCACCTATTGTCTATTGTATATTATGGTCAAAAATAGGTAATCTACATACAGAAATAGTGTCACACACAGATCTCCATACACTGCACTTTCTTTTGCCTTTTGCACTTGATGGAGGCAGATGATCAGACGTGCATTCATTGCAAAATGTCACAAAATCAATAACACAAAGCAGAATTTTACTGGCTGTTATTTTCAAACATTCATTCATTATTGTGCTTTTTTGCGTAACAAGATTTCAAATAAATTGAATGCGGTTACCAAACTTCTTCCAGCTGCCCACAGTCTTCATATTCCCTCCTAAAATGATAAAGGCCACAGATATTTAAATCTGTGTGTTTACATTTAATAATGAAAGGGAATTCTGACAGTATCAATCCATCGTACTAGAGGTATGCAAACATGACTGGACATTGATACGAAACATGATTTTATCAACCTAGGACTGTCAGGTCTGGACAACCAAATAAAATGAAATAGCTGAACTAATCTTCAAAGTTTTCAGAAGAGAAAAATGAAAGAAATAGTGACATACTCAGCTTTTATCTCATCTACAAGGCATGTTGGAGTGATATTGCAAATTCCTATAACTTGCAAGTCCCTGCGGGATATCCAAATCTACAATATCCTGACATGAATGATGCTGCATGTTCCTTGATCGTGTCAGTCTCAATCTATCTCCATTTGTTAGTCTGTTCACCATGCTCTTCTCTATCTTTTTTTTTAATCTGAAAGGTGACTGCCAAAGACAAGAAATAAAAATGGAAGCAATAATTCCAAGGTTATTTTTAAGGCAGAGATAGAAATATTCTTGATTAGCACGGGTGAAAGGGGTTATGGGGAGAAGGCAGGAGAATGGGGGTTAGGAGGAAGAGTTAGATCAGCTACGATTGAATGGCAGAGTGGACTTGATGGGCCAAATGATCTAATTCTGCTCCTATCACTTCTGATCTTATGACCTTATATAATTAACTTGCAATAAAGGAAAATGAGTTACAGAAGGATCTCATTCTCAGGAGTGTCTTAGAATATTCATCAGATATAATTTCGGGAAACTTTAAATAAAACCCTGTGATTTGTAGAACAATCCTCAAACAAAGAGAGTTCATAAAGAGGAATGCTGAAAATGTTTTAGGTGGTGTTTTTGTGAAAGAATCAGACCTGCAGCTAACTATCTATAAACATCTCCCCAAATCTATTGCATGGTCAGTTTTGATTTTGCATCGAAGACCAACTTTGATTTTGTTCTCCATGGTCAAGGTCCTTGGACAGTGCATTTCTTATCAAACTCTAGATGAAATGTTTAAGAAGGAACTGCAGATGCTGGAACTAGACGAGTGTCTTTTGTGTTCATTAATATGGTAATGTCGATGAAAAACAGCATCAAATTGTACATTTTTCTTGAAGATGCCCAATGGTGCGATTTACAGAATGTGCACACCCAGAGGAGCAACCTAATGAAGCTCTAATGTAGAAACCAGGAGTACACATTCTGAAAAACAGTGGACCTACCCATTTGTTCAGGAAAAGTTTAGCAAAATAATTCACAATTCACACTGTAAAGGGCCTGTCCACTTGGACAACTTAATCCACGAGTTTAGAAGACCCTGGATGAGTTGAAAAAAATGTCAAGGTCGTGTTGACTCGCCAAAGTAAAAGACCTCCTATGACTATGTCTACGACCTCCTACGGCCATGTCTATGACCTCCTACGACCATGTCTACGGCCTCCTACGGCTATCTCTATGACCTCCTACGACCCCCCCTCGACCTCAGTCTTCCACCCCTAAGACGAACTATGACTAGCTACGAGTGGAAAATTATCACATGATAAAATGATGTCATGTTTGCATTTTTTTTCTCGGGCCAGTTACCGACCTACCTACGACTACCTGCGACTACCTACGACTATCTACGACTACCATCATAACCTACTACGACCTACCTACGACCTACCTACGAGTAAAAGTATCAATTTTTTCCATGCCAACCTTTTTTTTACATGTGGACATTTTTTATCAGGCCTGGAAAAAACGCCACGACCTACTTGAGGCCACGAGTACGCGGAGACCACTCACGAGCATGAAGAAGAGTTACGAAGACCTCCTACGACCTCGTGGCAACCATGCTGCGACTATGAGTCAGGGGCAAATTCGGCAGAGGTCGCCAATTAGGCCGTGAAAGAGGGACGGGGGGATAACTAACTGAACCGAACTTAATGTCAATTAGTTTAAAAATGGAGAAATTGTCTTTATTAGCAGTGGAGCAAAATCCTATTTCAAGCAAAAGAACAGAACAGCAAAAAAATGTCAAGTTTAGAAAGCAAGGATGCAACTGCATATCATTCTTGTAAGGTTACATGTTTATTGGGGGCTCTTCACACTCCTAGCACTAAGTTTAATCTTTTATCCTCTAGACTCCCGGGGCAAGTTAACATTTCACCAGCTGTTGGAGGAGACTTCAGTTGTTCTGTGGGTACAAATCTTGGTATTGTGAGTCGGTTGCCAGCTTATCAATGTTCATTTCCTGGTAGGTAAATTTAAATTTAATATCTACACACTATACCAGCTGTACTTCAAATGACTTAAAATATTTGCACAGGGAACTTTGAATTTCCAATTAGTGTTGTAATCCTATCATAATGTCACAATATCCTGGCATAAATCCATGCTTTCATTTTTCACCTCCTATAATCAACCTATTACACTATCAACTTCATTATTCTTTCTCTGGAGATCACCATTGAATTGCCCAATATCATTATTTATCAGTTGTGTATTACAATGACCTGCTGAAGGAAATTCTCTCCCTCTCTCTGTCAACATGAAAGTTTCTATTCACCTAAATCCAATAGCAGTCCTTCCGTTTAAAATTTTTGTTTTTCTATTAACTCATTGGCCAGCGAAAATAATGATGTTTCAAAGCTCCAGTCAGAATAATTTTCCCTTAATGTGCAGAGTTTGCACGTCTGTACGGAGGTTGTACGTTCTCCCCGTGACCTGCGTGGATGTTTCTTTTACACTTCAATGACGTGGCTTATTACATTTGTAAATCGTCTCTAGTGTGTAGGATGGTGTTAATGTGCGGCAATCGCTGGTTGGTGCGGGCTCGGTGGGTCGAAGGGCCTGTTCCCGCGCTGTATCTCGAAACTAAATTAATAAGGGTATCTAAAATAAGGCTGCCTAAGCTTAGGATGAGAGGAAGGCGCTTTATGGGGACATTTGATTTTTTAAATTAATACAGTGAATGGAACTTGCTGCCTGAGGTAGTGATTGCGTGAAATTCAACCATTACATTTTAGAGATATTTATCCAGGCTTTTAAATAGACAATGGTGTGGATCTAAAGCGGGTCAAATGGGATTACTGTAGATGGAGAAATGGTTCAGCATGGACATGGTGGATGGAGGGCCTGTTATTGTCCTGTATAACTATGCTTCTATAATCACCCCTATAATCTCATATCAAATACTTTTTGAAGAAATATATAGACCAAAAACAACTAGTCATTTTATTTCTCTTTTGTTCTTTCCAGAAAGGATTCTGCTCAATGGCCATAAATTGTCGGACTGAAATGTCTCCATTAAATACTCTGTTGAATGTTTACTTTCAGATCAAGGGAAACAATACAATAATTAGTAAAATACAGATCAAACAAGATTTATTCACACATGGCACTTCACTGTTTTAAGACACCCATCACTTGAATGTACACTGGAATCTTGCATGCTGTTCATTCACAATAGCTCAAAAGAACAAGGAATGTAGTGTTTATTGATCAAACATTTGTGCAAGTTGATCCCTTTCAATTTGCCAGCAAGAAAACCATCCTTGCAAAAAAGCCTCCTTAGCTTTTTAATGTTGTAATTTAAGACACTTGTCTACTTACTGTAACAAAACCATTTATCACGTGAGTGGTGTCGAAAAACCTGACAGATTGTCACCAAACTTGTGCACAAATATTTGTTAGCACAGCTCAAATTAGCTGGTAACTGGAAAATGTTGAAAGGGAAGAATATTTGAAGATAGAGGAACAAGGAACTGCAGATGCTGGTTTACAACAATAGACACAAAGTGCTGGAGAAAACCAATAAAAGGGATGTGGTTTCCAGGAAACAATTTGATTAGCAAATGTTGTGGGGTTTTTTGCACCTTACCTGAAGCTGCTGTATCATTTTTGAATAAATAATTGGGTGCAGTATTTTCTTTACAGTATTCTAATGGCACTGTTTGCCCCCAACAAGTCAGGAATAATTCACACCCCTTCAAATAAAGGATACAACCAGAAATGAACGCCTATTCCCGGTAATGTTATTGTTTGTTGCCACGACATCTTTAAATTTTGAAATTCAGCAATTTCACAACCCCATTTCAGCTCTCTATTTGGAACTTTATTTAAGAAACAAAATGGTTTAATTTCGAGAAGCTTGAAATCCTTTTGTACTATTTCAGCTGTCAATACACATTGGGAGGTTGCCTTCCAATTCATTGGTCCATAATCTGAAGACATCAATCAATTTTGTTGACATAGCAACCAGAGAAATTTAATTTAAAACAATTGTCAGCTTCCTAAATAACAAACAATAGTTCATTATTTTTAAAAAGCGAAGGAAATTTGTCTTTTTCCCTTCTCTTTTTGTTGCTTGCTGGTTTGGTCTACGCCAATCAAAATGCTCCAATTAAGCTAATCCCATTTACCAATGTTTGGCCCATATCCCTCTAAACCTTTCACAACCCATGTACCTGTCCAAATTTCCTTTTAAATCTTGTTATTGTACCCACCTCAACGACTTCCACGAGCAACTCGTTCCATATCTCCACCACACTCTGTGTGGAAAAAGTTGTCCCTCAGATTCCTATTAAATCTTTCCCTACTCTTTTTAAAGAGTTCTTGATCCCCCTCCCATGGGATAAAGACTCCGTGTATTCTCCCTATCTATTCCCCTCATGATTGTACACACATCTTTAAGATCAAATAGATATATTCCACAATTCTAATATTTCTAGATTTTTATTTCAGAAATCCATTTGACATAATTATTTTATATACTTCATTCCAACTGTCATGACATAATCATCATCATCATCATCATCATCATCATCATTGTTGAAAACATCAACGGGCACGGCAGTGATCGCAACCTCTATTGAAGTGTGGATGGCCGTTGGCTCGCTAGGAGCTCATCCGCCCTTTGACAGGTCTTGTTTTTGAGGAGCCCCCTCCTCACCTGGCAAACCAGGTGGGGGAGACGGTTTAGTTGCTGACTATCCGACCATGGGGCAGGGAGCACGGGATTACATGGTACCCGTGGCGGGGGGAACTCGCCCCAACCTGACTCCTGACTGTCATGGCCCATTTCATATATAACTCTAAATTGGTTATGCTGCAAACATAACCAGCAAATTCAGTTTTTATTGGGCATAAATCTTATCCCTGGTTCCCGTTTAAAAACCTGATAATCGTTAATTCAGTCATAGTCGTACTGTTCCCGGCATCACCCTGCATCAGCACATTTAATTTTAGATCTCAATTGATTAAAGTAAAATCTCTCCTTTAAAGAATTAATTGAACTTTGACAAATGAGTAAATGATTTGCTACGAGTTAGAAATTCGATCAAGCTTCAAAATAACTGGTTTGCAAATTCTGAGCTCATTGAACATTTAATCATTCCGTCACCACACCAATTGCAATAAAATCATCAAACATCATTTAACAATCTGTTTGCATGAAAACACATTGGCTTTCGGTGCTGACTTATGGGCCTGTCCCACTTAGGCAATTTTTTAGGCGACTACAGGCGACTAGGCTGTCGCCACATGGTTGCCTGGGTGTCGCCTGTATGGTCGTGCGTAGTCTCCACAGTCGCCCAAAGAGTCGTAGTGTCTTTCTGGTCCCTGCTGGATTTTGAAATGTTCAAAACGTTTTCGGTGACAGTCGCCGACCGTGGGCTTGTCGTAGCTTGACTTCTCCTGATGTAGGTGCTGTCGTATGTTGTCGCCAGGATGACGTAGGTTGTCGCCAAGTGAGGTCGATTGTCGCTGGTGCTGACTTCGGTGAATTCCATTGGCGACTACCTACGTCAACCTACGTCAACCAGGTTATTGGCGACTGAATTGTCTTCAGTAGTCTTCAGTTGTCGCTGACAAGTTCGTAGCTTGACGCGGGTGGATGTAGGTTGACTTCACTTGTCGTAGGTTGTTGGTAGCTTGCCGTAGCTTGACGTCGACTAGGTGATAGGTTGATGTAGCTTCTCGTAGACATTGTCATAGACATTGTCGTAGGGGGGGTCAAGTTGCCGGTTTTGTGGCGACCTGCTATGACTATGACAGTCGCCGGCAGTCGCCTAAAAAAACAGGCCCTTAGGGACAGTGGCACAGGCCCTTAAAAGCGTTATGTTACGTTCTACCTATACAAATATAGGTATGATGCTTAATGATACTTCATGGTCTTTTTCTAGAGAATATTGATAGTTAATTGAGATGGGTAACACTATATTATCAGGGCTGCCAACATTGGGTGAGGATTGAATATGAGAAATTGTGAGGAAGCTTAGCGACCGAGAGGGGGAGGGTGTGGGAGCCGACGGTAGGGAGCTTTCGCATTTTTCAGCTTGAAATTGTGCAGTCTGGGGCACAAAACATAGAAACAAGGCAAGAGGAGTCAGATTTCCATCATTGTTCTGCACAAATAAATTAATCAACCTTACCCTTTGACTATAGAAACAAGACGAAAATAGTGCCACATATTCAACCGTATATGGTTCAATGAAATTAAGATATATATGTAAAACATATATATGGAAACAGGCCCTTCGGCCTATAAAACTCCATGGGGTGTGGACAGAGTGGCCGCCGGACACAGAGCCGCCGGAGGTGAGGGTGGGAGGTGTGAGCGGTGCCTCGGGGGGGGGGTCGTTGGTTGGTGCTGGGACCACCTTCGTGTCTCACCTATCACACTATCTGCACGGGAATGTCAATGCGGGTGAGGCAGCATCTATGGAGACAAAAGTGCTGGAGTCTGAGGCAGGGTCAAACTCAGATATAGATGCTGCCTCACCCGCTGAGTTTCTCCAGCATTTTTGTCTACATTGCCATTTTAAATAGTGTGCGATGTGCTTAAGCCAATCAAATTTTTCTTTCTTTATGGGAAACCCGCCGACAGAAAACTATTCTCATTGGGGCATCCTAGTTGGCATGGACAAGTTGGGTCACAAAGCTTGTGTTTCCATTGTCTGAAGAAGGGTCTCAACCAGAAATGTCATCCATTCCTTCTCTCCAGAGATGCTGCCTGTCCCGCGGAGATACTCTAGCTTTTTGTGTCTGTTTTCCATTTCATAGGCTGTATGACTATGAAATGTGAAGTTTAAGGTTAGACTCTTTAGGCTTTATCGTGTGGAAATAGGTCCTTTGGACCACCAGGCCCACGCTGATCAACGATCACACTGTACATTAAAGGGCCTGTCCCACTTACGCGACCTTGGCTCACAAATTACGCAACCTCGTGGTCGCTTGAGGCGTACGGGCACCGTATGGCCGCGCGGGGCCGGTCCCACTTAGAAGCGCGGAGGGATATGGAGTTGTGCGGGGCTGGTCCCGACATCGCGCGGGACTCCGAAATTCCTGCAGTGACCGAAATCTTCGTGCGCTAGCGACCTATCGGCCCGCGTACGCACGGAGGCGGATTGCGGGCATACGCAGCGTCTTGACGGCGTACGCAGCATCTTGACGGCGTACGCCTAGCGCGTGGCGTTGTGTGATGATGTCAGCACTTTTGAAGCCAATCCATTATTCTCATTCTAATCACACAGGCAAAGCTCGAGCCTGAATATGGCCACAGTATTCTTGACTGACTGCTTCAGGCAGCCAAATCCATCCTCTCTCTTTATTGTTAATTAAGTGTCATGACCCAAATTTGTGAATTTCTCAATATCTCTCGTGTTACATCCAGTTGATTAGAATTTTCAACCTCAGTCCACCACTTTTCAAAGCCATCCCGCCGTCCACAATAACAGCTCCTTTTGGCCTAAACCAAATCACCAATACAATTTCCAGTCCAAAATGCCGTTGCTTTTGTGTGAATGAAGTGAAGGCTTGGTGCTTAGAAGTGCATATCTGTGGTTTATAGCAACACGTTTATATGCGTAAATGACGTCACGGTTTCCACGCTATATCTCTAAACTAAACTATTTAGCCACCAATCCATTCCTGCAACAGTGGATTTTTAGTGGCTAGTCCAGATGAGTTTCTGGTCCATGATGATATCCAGAATATTGAACCATGAGGTTCAAGAATAGCTTCTTCTCAACAACCATCAGGCTCATGAATGTAATGGCCATTAAACTAGTGTGGCTATCTTGTTTTATGGTTATTAATTATTGAATTTTTTGGTATTACATCTGTGTCATTGCATTTACTCAACTGTTAAGCTGCTGCAATTACGAATTTAATTGTGCCGATGTCAGTACATGTGACAATGAAGCACTCTTGACTCTTGGAAGAAAATACTCATTCTTTTAATGAAACCAAAGAAAATTTGTTAAGGGGGAAATCAATTGGTCAGCTGTGTGTGCTCAGGTCATTTTGTTCAATACAATATTATTCCTTTTCTGCAACTTGAAATAGAAATGTTCAAGTGGTTATATCAGGTCCCTCGAGACATTCCTGATCCGACATTTAGTCTCAATAAATAATTTTAACTGATGGAAACAGTTCATATCAGACTGTCTGATTTAAAGCATGCAATACACCATCAAAACATTAATAAAAATAAAAAAAAATAAAAAATGATCTCACGATCCATAAGAGAACAATGGTTGAGATACAGAAACAAATTATGCTTTTCGGTCTAAGACCTTGAAACCATGTCAAAAACTAGCATCTAACAATGCAATGATTCACATGTTATCCCAGAGCATACCTTCCTGCAGAGTAAACTGCAATACGGGTTTAAACAGACATTTTAAGAGAATGCCCTATTTTAATTTAGGGAATCAGCGCGGAAACAGGCACTACCGATGCACCGGGTCCGCACCGACCAGCGATCCCCGCACATTAACACTATCCTACACCCACTAGGGATAATATTTACATTTACCAAGCCAATTAACCTCCAAACCTGTACATCTTTGGGGTGTGGGAGGAAACCGAAGATCTCAGAGAAAACCCACGAGGTCACGGGGAGAACGTACAAACTCCGTACAGACAGCACCGTAGTCGGGATCGAACCCGGGTCTCCGCCGCTGCATTCGCTGTAAGGTAACAACTCTACCGCGTCTCCACCATGACCGCGATTGAACATATAACCTTTCTGGTCCTTTGTAGCTCAGATCAACTCATATCCACCTTGCTGCCGGTTTCCAGCGACCTTCCAAAAATTAGTTCTGTGGCATGTGGGGAAATCACAAATGTCATTTTCAATAAAATATTGGATGACTGCAGCTTTGAAGCAACCACTTTTTAACCAGTTCATAAGTTATAGGAGCAGAATTAATTATTTTAGCCCATCAATTCTACTCCACCATACAATCATGGCTGACCTATCTTTCTCTCTGAACCCCATTCTCATAACTTTTCCCCTTAACCCCTGACACCATGACTAATCAAGAATTTGTCAATCTCTGCCTTTAAAATATCTATTGACTTGGCCTCCACAGCCTTCTGTGACAACGAATTTCACAGATTCACCACCCTCTGACTCAAGAAATTCCACCTCATCTCCTTTCTAAAGGTATGTCCTTTAGGTATGTCTAAAGGTATGGCTAAGGCCTCTGATCCTCAACCCTTCCACTAGTGGAAACATCCTCATCATATCCACTCTATCCAGGCCTTTCACTATTTGGTAAGTTTCAATGAGATCCCTGTTCTGGGATTTAAGGATAGAGGTCTGTCTATGAAGGGGATTTTATTTAGTACCCTGATCATTTTGTTTCCCCAATATCTCACTTATTTACTGTAAGAGAAATGGAGGGCATTCTGTTTGTGCATTTCAGAAAGACTGCAACAAATCAAGAGATAAAAAGCAGAGACAGAGCTATATTGTGGGGAAAGGAGGAGTTACTGTTGAAAGACTACAAATAATATGCTAGGTCAAAACTTCAAGTTTTAACCTCATCTCTTATTGCCCGCCAAGAGAACAGAGAGAGTTTCAACTGAGGGAATGGTAATAGTGGTTACAATTAGTGTGACAATATTCAAAGGGCAGGACTAAGCATCCAAGATAGATCTTAAATCCCATCATGGCAACTGCAAAATTTACATTCAGTTAATTAAAATAATCTGGAACATAAAGCTCGTATTAATATTCATGATTTTAAAAAATGACTGGACAGTTGTTTTTAAGAAATCTAGCTGTTTCACTAATACCCTTTTGACAAGAAAATCCATCAGCTTTACTTGGTCCAGCTTGCATGTGAAACCAGAGCTGCTGTAATACGATCGACTCTCAACAGCCCTTTTGAGAAGGGCCAAGGAAGTGATTCAATTCAGGGCAAGCTTGGCTGACGGTGAGAGTAACCTCCCAGTCAGATCATTACTGTGCTGTTGGTGTCGTACAACCAATGCAACTGCCCTTGGAAAGGCTGCTACAGAGAGGAGACGGCTGCTTTGCAGAGTGTGGAATTGCAAAGAGCGGTCTGGAAAATGACGCAATGGTCCTTGCAATGGTTCATTTCGAGCAGCTCCGTAACAGAGGACATTTACAGGGCGGTAAAATTGCTGCCTTACAGCACCAAAGACCCGGGTTCTATCCTGACTATGGGTGCTGACTGTGCGGAGTTTGTATGTTCTCCACATGACCTGTGTGGGTTTTCTCCGGGTGCTCTGGTTTCCTCCCCCATTCCAAAGACGTGCAGGTTTACAGGTTAATTGGCTTTGGTTAGTTGTAAAATTGTCTCCAGTGTGCAGGATAGTGGTAGTGTGCGGGGTGATCGTTGGTCAGCGCAGACTCAGTGGGCAGAAGGACCCATTTCCGCGCTAAAGTCTAAAGCCTCTCTGACTCTCAGGGGCACATTCGGAGGCGGACATCAAGTGTTGCTGGAAGAACATCAACTTGGTGAAAGGTGCTCTTTGTTCAAAATATGTTGGTCTCCCAGCAGAGCAGGATATCTGTCAGTGAATATTGCCGAAGGCCTATTCCAGTCTGCAGGAGTATGTGCTGAGAGACGTACTGAAGCCTGGTGCAGCCAACACCTAGGTCTGTGGGAGAAGACCACAGTCTAAGGTCCTTCCACTGCTGGACATTGAAGGGCAGTGTCAAGTGTCGGACAGCCCTCAAATAAGGGAAGAGATATGACCCCAAGGGTCGCATGAGTGGCAGGTGTGCCTCGTGTAAAGATAGGTGCAAAATCAACTGAGGGTGACACTATTGAATGTATAAACACTGAGAATGTATGAAGCATTTTTGCAGTTTTGGTTTGTATATGAATTATACTCTGAGTAAAGTCTATTTTTGGAAAGAATTTTTTTTGGAATAACCAGTATATATCAACCAACCCTGCCATATTGCATGAACAAAGAAACTGCCAAAAGCAACATGTTAAACTAGTCCACAATTGAGAATTGCTGGAAAGCAACCTAATATATTGTGTAATGATGACTGATTCTTCATTGTTTCAACAGCCAAGATGGAGTAAGTACTTTTGGCTCCCTTAAGCCCAATGCTCACATATAACCTGTGGGAAAATAATATAAATAAACAAGTCCCAAGGTTAATCAAAGGCTAATTGTTAAAGAAAGTTTATGCAGAACAGTAGCTGCTGGCAAATTCCAACTGCTTTGCATGGAGCAAGACATTGTTATAACAATAAGAACAACCAACATGAAATGCTTTCTAGTCAGCACCCTTCTTCAAACCAGTGTGAAGGGTCCTGACCCGAAACACCGCCTATCCTAGTGGTGGTGCAGCGTTAGAGTTACTGCCTTACTGCAAATGCAGCGCTGGAGTCCCCGGGTTAGATCCCGACTACGGGCGCTGTCTGTACGTTCTCCCCATGATGTTTGGTTTCCTCCCAACAACGTACAGGTTTGTAGGTTAATTGGTTTGGTAAATGTAAAAATTGCCCTTAAGGGCTTGTCCCACGAGCATGCGACTGCATGCGGCGAGCGCGACCAAACCAGAAGCAGGGGGCCGCACGGGGGTCGAGTGATCCCCGGACAGGGCCGGTCCCACCAGCATGCGGCGAGCACGACCAAACCAGAAGCGGGGGCCGCACGGAGGTCGAGTGAGTGACGAGAAGTTCAAGCGAAGTCCGCGCGTGACGTACGGTGTCAAGACGCTGCGTATGCCCATCAAGACGTTGCGTACGGCCTCAATGTGGCTGCGGGCCGGCAGGCCTATGCCGCGTGGAATTTTTGAACACTGTCAGTTTTCCGGAGCCCGCGCGATGTCGGGATCAGCTCCGCACAACTCCATACGGCTCCGGCGATCGGTGGGACTGGCCCCGCGAGGCCGTACGGCTCAAGCGACCACGTTAGGTCGTGCTTGCCGTATGGAGTCGCATGCTGGTGGGACAGGCCCCTTAGTGTATGCAGGACAGCATTAATGTGCAGGGATCGCTGGCTGGCACGGACCCGGTGGGCCGAAGGGTCTGTTTCCACGCTGTATCTGTAAACTAAACTTCCCTCCCTTCCCTCCACAGATGCTGCCTGACCCGTTGAGTTACTCCAGCACTTTGTTTTCTTCTTGAAATGCTTTCTTCTCGTTTTCAAATTTACAAACGTCACATTTCAAAACGACAACAAAGTACGATGCCTCGACTGATGTGCGACTGATGCGCATTAGATGCAAAACTTCTATAAAATAATTTTTATATAACTGGAACAAAGCTGTTCTTGAGCAAGCAGCAAGACATTGTTGAGCAAGATCAACTTTAATCGAAGTATTTCACACGACATCATCATTATTGCACAGTTCTCTTCCTCTTCTCTCCAATACTGTCAGATCAACAATTTATTTTAACTTCTGTTCCTTACCAAGGCCCTGGTTAAAACCAAAATGAAATCTCACTGTCGTATATAGACTGCAGTTCTTAACATCATGACCCTATGACTGCTTTAGTAGCTGCCACCTCCTTCTGCAGATTCATATTGGGAACAGAGGAAAGTTCCAAGCAGTTTGGACATCCATTCAAGTTTAAACTGACCACAGGTCCTGCCTATAGGTTTTAAACCATCCCTCAGCACAAATCTCACTTAGCCTTACCACCTTTGTAACCATCTTCAATACCTGTGCAATCACAAGTGCACCATCTGCAGCGTTACATTTTTCAAAGACACCGTAGATGGAAGTGTTCCTTTCGGGACACTTTATTTTCAGGCTCGTGTTTTTGATTGATGCCTTTGTCTGAGCAGCAAAAATGAGAATTTGACAAATGAAACCCAAGCATCGGTCCTGAGTAAAGGTCTTCAACCTGAAATGTTAACTCTGTGTCCCTCTCTCTATATATATTTTTTTTTTTTCCCGCTTTTTCTTGCCCAAGTAGCAATGCTGTTGCCAGCTCGTCTAAGCTGCAGTCAACACGAAAATGGAGAAGAAAAGCTGTAAAGCTGAACAAACAAGGAACTGCAGATGCTGGTTCACTAAAATAAAGACACAAAGTGCTGGAGCAATTCCGTGGGTCAAGTGGCATCCGAGGCTGGACAGGTGACATTTTGGGTTGGAACCCTTCTTCAGACTGGTTGGGGGGGGTGGGGGAGCTGGAAGAGAGGAGGGCAGTACAAAGCATGGTAGGTAATAGGTAACCATAGGCAAAGGTGGGGGTTGATAGGCAGATGGTTGGACAAATGATAAAGATTATAAAAACAGAAGATGTGAGACAAAAGGGGGTCAACAAAAAAGCTTCGCTTGGTGAAGCAATTCAACTGTGATGTAAATCCCCAGCTGTGTTCTGGCCTTTTCTTATTTCCAGTTCCCTCCCCTCCACTTTCAGTCTAAAGAAGAGTCCTGACCTGAAATAACACCCATCCTTTTCCTTCAGTGATGCTGCTTGACTCACTGAGCTACTCCAGCATTTTGGGCCTATCTTTGGTATAAACCAGCATCTGCTGTTCCAGTTCCTACATAGACTAAAATCAGATGTCAGCCCAACTCATTACCACATATAGGTCGTCAGACAATTACAAGTTCAAACTCCACTCAGGACGCAAGAATAAAAACATCTCTAATGCAGTGCAGAGTTTCAGCGTCATCTTGTGACCCTAATCTGAGGAAAGACATTCTTGCCATAGAGGGAGTACAGAGAAGGTTCACCAGCCTGATTCCTGGGATGGCAGGACTTTCATATAAAGAAAGACTGGATAGACTCGGCTTGTCCACGCTAGAATTTAGAAGATTGAGGGGGGATCTTATAGAAATTTACAAAATTCTTAAGGGGTTGGACAGGCTAGATGCAGGAAGATTGTTCCCGATGTTGGGGAAGTCCAGGACAAGGGGTCACAGTTTAAGGATAAGGGGAAATCTTTTAGGACCGAGATGAGAAAATCATTTTTTACACAGAGAGTGGTGAATCTGTGGAATTCTCTGCCACAGAAGGTAGTTGAGGCCAGTTCATTGGCTATATTTAAGAGGGAGTTAGATGTGGCCCTTGTGGCTAAAGGGATCAGGGGGTATGGAGAGAAGGCAGGTACAGGATACTGAGTTGGATGATCAGCCATGATCATATTGAATGGCGGTGCAGGCTCGAAGGGCCGAATGGCCTACTCCTGCACCTATTTTCTATGTTTCTATGTTTCTATCTCACAACGCTGTATCAAAAACTAGGGGTGTTATCCCTGTTCTGGCCAACATTTATTCTTAAATCAGTGTATGGACTGCCATTACAACCTAGCCAAATGCGGAAACTTGCCGTGTGCAGACTGGTTTCCATTACTGCACAAGCTGTGATTAAAAGGTACTTCATTGGCTGTAAGCTTAAGGATATTGCAATAGACTTTACATTTACTAAATAATGTAATGCATGTTTCTTTTTCTTTTCAGGTAATGGAATCAGAATACCATTACCAACCCACAATATCTCGCAAACTTCGTGAAATGTGGATTATATACTAAAATTTTCATTCGCTACATAATGGAAACACTCGAGATATTTCATCTACTTTTATGGAAGTTTTTAATGGCCTTAAACACCCATATGAGCTGGTTTACTGCTATTATTAAAGGGGCTTATATTACACCTTAGCATCAATGCATTCATCATAGTACTAAAATAGTACAGAAAGAAAATAAAATTCAAAGCATTTCTGGATATTATACAACCATGGCAAAATAATTCATATGTGCGGTGCACAATGCGACTTTTAAGTAGGTTCCAGAGAACTAAATGTCCCTCCAAAAACCAAAGCTGGCATAATAATTACAGGAAATGTCTTTAAATACGATCTACCTTTAACTTAAACAAGGAACATAAAACAGTAGAGTACGGGAGGGGCCCCACGGTCCACAATGTTTGTGCCAAACATAATGCCTAGTTATACTGATCTCACCTGGCTGTACATGATCCACGTCCCTCTATTCTCTTCATTTCCATGTGACAGGGATACTGATTGTGGATGATTAGCCATGATCACATTGAATGGCAGTGCTGGATTGAGGGGCTGAATGGCCTACTTCTGCAGCTTGTGTCTATTGTCTACCTAAAAGCCTCTTAACTATCGCTATCTTATCCGCCTCCACCACTAACTCCGGCAATGCGTTTCAGGCCCCCACCACAATTATCCCCAACATCTCCATTAAACTCTCCCCCTCTCACCTTATAGGTGAGCCCTCCAGAATTGAACATTTCCACCCTGGGAAATAGGAACTAGTTGAAATGGTAAAGAGACAACAGAGGTCAGACAGTGACTGGGGGAGAAGCAGAGTACCGTTTCAGGTCAAGAACTGGTCATCAAAACTGTAAAAAAAATCTCACACTAACAATATTTAGGTGAAGCATTTGTCAAGAAACAGCAGTCAAGAAAACGTAGCCAGGAAAAGAACAAAAGGGCAAAATGAGACGAAAGTGGAAAGAATCAAATATTATTTCTTGCAAGATCTTACTGAAAAGACAAATTGAGTCATAGTCAGAGAGTGATACAGTGTGGAAACAGGCCCTCCGGCCCAACTCGCCCACACCGGCCAACAATGTCCCAGCTACACTAGTCACACATGCCTGCACTTGGCCAATTCCCTCCAAACTTGTCCAATCCATGTACCTGTCTGTTTCTTAAACGTTGGGATAGTCCCAGCCTCAACTACCTCCTCTGGCAGCTTGTTCCATACACCCACCACCCTTTGTGTGAAAAAGTTACCCCTCGGATTCCTATTAAATCTTTTCCCCTTCACCTTGAACCTACGTCCTCTGGTCCTCGATTCCCCTACTCTGGGCAAAAGACTCTGTGCATCTACCCGATCTGTTCCTCTCATGATTTTGTATACGTCTAAGATCTCCCCTCATCCTCCTGCGCTCCATCGAATAAAGATCCAGCCTACTCAACCTCTTCCCAAAGTTCACACCCTCTAGTCCTGGCAACATCCTCATAAATCTTGTCTGAACCCTTTCAAGCTTGACAATATCTTTCCTATAACATGGTCACCAATGTCTTATACAGCTGCAACATGACCTCCCAATGTCTATAATACTCTGACTAATGAAGGCCAAAGAGCCAAAAGCCTTTTTGACCACCTTATCTACCTGCAACTCGACTTTCAAGGAACCATACACCTATACTCCTAGATCCCTCTGCTCTACAACACTACCTAGAGGCCTACCATTTACTGTGTAGGTCCTGCCCTTGGTCGACGTCCCAAAATGCAGCACCTCACACTTCTCTGTATTAAATTCCATCAACCATTCCTCTGCCTACCTGGCCAATCGATCGAGATCCTGCTGCAATCGTTCACAGCCATCTTCACTATCTGCAAAACCACTAACTTTTGTATCATCAGCAAACTTGCACCGAACCCTGAGGCACACCACTAGTCACAGGCCTCCAGTCCGAGAAGCAACCATCCACCATCACCCTCTGCTTCCTTCCATGGAGCCAATTTGCTATCCATTCAGCTATCTCTCCTTGGATCCCATGCGATGTAACCTTCCAGAGCAGCCTACCATGCGGAACCTTGTCGAACGCCGTACTGAAGTCCACGTACACAACATCTACAGCTCTACCTTCATCAACGTTTTTGGTCACGTCTTCAAAAAAATCAATCAGATTTGTGTGACACGACCTCCCACGTACAAAACCATTCTGATTATCCCTAATCAGCCCTTACCCATCCAAATGCCTGTATACCCTATCCCTCAGAATACTCTCCAGTAACTTACCAACTACAGATGTTAAGCTCCCCGGCCTATAGTTCCCAGCATTTTCCCTGCAGCCCTTCTTGAAACGAGGCACAACATTTGCCACCCTCCAGTCTTCCGGCACCTCTCCTGTATTTACGGACGACTCGTAAATTTCAACCAGGGCTCCCCCAAATTCCTCTCTAGTTTCCCACAATGTCCACGGATATATCAGATCAGGCCCTGGAGATTTATCTACCTTCAAACACAACGGTACCTTCAGTACTTCTTCGACGGTAACCCTGACTGCTCTCATGACACTTCCAGTGAATGCTCCAATTTCCTCCATCCTACTGCCTTTCTCCTCAGTAAATACAGAGGAGAAATACTCATTTAGGACCTTGCCTATCTCCTGTGGCTCCACACAGAGGTTTGATCCTGAGAGGTCTCACTCTCTCTCTAGTTACCCCTTTCCCACTGATGTATTTATAACATCTTTCGGGATTGTCCTTAATGCTACCCACCAGAGCTATCTCCTGGCCCCTTTTAGCCCTTCTGATTTCCTTTTTTAGTTTACTTCTTAGTTTCCGAAACTCCTCCAGGGATGCACTTGATCCCAGCTGCCTATACCTGTCCGATGCATCCTTGTTTTGGACTAACGTCTCAATTTCCCTCGTCAACCAAGCTTCCTTACATTTGCCTGCTTTGCCCTTCACTCTAACGGGAACATACACATCCTGAGCTTTCTTCAGTACACTTTAAAAACATCCCACCTGCCCGATGTTCCTTTCCCCTCGAATAACCTGCTCCAGTCAACTTGAGCGAGACCTTCTCTCATACCCTCAAAGTTGGCCTTACCCCAGTTGAGCATTTTAACAAGTGAACCCTCTCCATATCTATCTTAAAGGGCCCGTCCCACTTACGCGATTTTTCGGTGACTTGCTGTCACCCGTCATAGTCGCAGCAGGTTGCCGAAAATTTTCAAAATGTTGAAAATCCAGCGGCGACCAGAAAAAGGTACGACTCTTTGGGCCACTACTCACGATCTACAGGCTTCACCCCGCGACATGTAGCCTTTGTCCACATCATTTATTTTATATGTGCATTTGAATTTTGTTTTGCTTCACTCCCATCAGTATAAACTTCTCATTTAGTTCTACATGACTACAGACTAAGAATAAAGGGGAGGCCATTTAAAACTGAGATGAGAAAAAACTTTTTCACTCAGAAGTTGTGAATTTGTGGAATTCTCTGCCACAGAATGCAGTCGAGGCTAATTCACTGGATGAATTTAAAAGAGAGTTAGATAGAGCTCTAGGGGCTAGCGGAATCAAGGGATATGTGGAGAAGGCAGGCAAGGGTCACTGATTGTGGATGATCAGCCATGATCACAATGAATGGCGGTGCTGGCTCGAAGGGCCTAATGGCCTCCTCCTGCACCTATTTTCTATGTTTAAAAGTCACGAGTGTTTTATTGTCATATGTACCAAAGCAGAACAAAGAGATTCTTACTTGCAGTAGCAGCACACCTGGTTTGTAAACTAAGTAATCAATAGATAATATGATAATGAAACAAAATAATGTTCAATAAATAAACAAACCAATATAGTGCAAAAACAAAAAGTCCAAAATCCCTAGTGCAACCTGGGCAGTTTGTAGTTTAGCTGGAGTGCATGGTGTTCAATAGCCTGATGACTGTGAAGAAACTGTCTCTGAACCTGGACGTTACCTTTTTCAGACATTCCCCCTCGTACCCAAAACCCAGTGCTCATTTCTGCACCTCTATCAAGACCAAACTCAACACATTTTTGTGGGGGTTCCAATTGCATAATTTAAGTCTTGTGATAATGCCACCACAGTTTTTTCATAATCGATGTGACAGAAAAATGCATGCCAATCTCGCTTTACAATCTGTACTTCAATAGAGCGCCCACACTTCTACAGTGTCTTTCCCAGAAAACCTGGAAGTCGCAGTAATGTGAATGACATGCAAATGTGTCTCTAATGGCTCTGCACGCCAATTTCTTCTTATCAAACAAGGTGCGTAACAAATAAAACCCTGATGTTTCCCAAACTGTCACTTTAATGGGTTCTGTCTTGAAATGATAGCTAGTCAAAGCTACTTCAGAACTCACTGTTCAGTCGTGCTAGATTCTCAAGATACGTGACAGTGCCTATTTTGAGTACTGTGTCAACCATATTTCTGCTGCTGTCGCTCACTATAAGATGCATGAGTACAATCAGATGCAAAGTGCAAGCTGCAATCTCGTTTGGAATTTCCCATTCCCAATCAAGTGTCTCATCCTTTGACGTACTCAAGCAGTCCTGCAGTTCCCTTGAATTCATTGAACTTAATGGGACTGCAATGCAGGTAGAACATAAGTACTCTGTTCAGGCTCAGTTGGAACCTGTCTCTATCACTCAATGCTCTGATTCAATGTTCTTTAGTCAGAGGGTGGAGAATCTGTGGAATTCTTTGCCACAGAAGGCAAATATCAATGGATATTTTGAAGGCAGAGTTAGATAGATTCTTGTTTATAGCAGGTGTCAGAGGTTATGTGGAGAAGGCAGGAGAATGGGTTTAAGAGGGAAAGATGGATCAGCCACAATTGAATGGCGGAGTAAACTTGATGGGCCGAATGGTCTAATTCTGCTCCTATCACATAAATTTATGACTCCAATCTAACTTCTTAATCCAACATGTTGTTTAAGAAGGAACTGCAGATGCTGGAAAATTCGAGGTACACAAAATTGCTGGAGAAACTCAGCGGGTGCAGCAGCATCTATGGAGCGAAGGAAATAGGCAACGTTTCGGGCCGAAACGTTGCCTATTTCCTTCGCTCCATAGATGCTGCTGCACCCGTTGATTTTCTCCAGCATTTTTGTGTACCTTCTTAATCCAACATAACTGCTGCTTTTATTCATTGTCTTCTATGTTCATTCGAGCAATTATTTTTTTTTAAAAGCTATTTCAAAAGATATTGGTTGTTCACTCAATAAATTGTTGTACCTTGCTTACAACGTTTGACACGTGAAAAATAACTAGATTTAAGTTTTCATACTCATCATTTCCAAACTGTGCTATTTTTTATATATGTGATTTACATAGCCCAATTATTTTGTTTACTTTTGTTTTTAAATTGATGGCTGCTGGCATTTAATATTCTTCCTCTATTTCAAAAGCTTAAAAGTGCACACACAAAGCAGAATATATTACCTAATATTTAATGCATGTTTAATAGACTTGTTTGGTTGCAGGCAATGACCTTGAGTGGATATTCTTCTAAGAAGTCAGAATGCAAACAAAATGACCCAAAGGACAGTGAGAGGGACATTTTCTATTCAACTTATACAAGTGTTTTTTAACCGCACAATTTAATAATTCAGAGATGGCCAAGGAAGATAATCTCCAGCCTTCAACTCTCTTTATTAAATTGTGGCTGTAATTATGGCAAAAGACGTGCAGTTTCCCCTCAGGTAGTTTGATCTACAAAGAGTTGCAAGGAAGAATGATTGTGAATTCTAAATAGAAAAACACATTCATACTGCATAATTAAAATACATTTTTTTTTAAATTACTTGCTCATTATTAATTTACGACATGAGAAAATACAGGATTCATGAATTCCAAGGTGGACACAAAATGCTGGAGTAACTCAACGGGGCAGGCAGCATCTCTGGAGAGAAGGAATGGGTTCTCCCCAGAGATGCTGCCTGTCCCGCTGAGTTACTCCAGCATTTTGTGTCTACTTTCGATTTAACCTATCATCTGCAGTTCTTTCCTACACATTCATGAATTCCAGCTGTTTCCGCAAAACTTGGATCTTCCTCACTGTGGAAGATAATTTTTAAAAATCAGCTGCTTGAAACCCGGGCTAATAATTATTAACAACCACTTGGTAATGCACACCACTTACCAAGAGTCCTGCAGATTGTTATTACCCATTTAATCTAAAAAGGATGTCCATTCATTAATGGTATTTTTAATTGCCTCTGCTGCTTACGCATAGGCATTCATAGGCAAAATTCTGCAAATGATGAAAATTTGAAATAAAATATATGTGCCAAAAATACCAAACCGGTCAGTCAAGAACAATGAAGAGAAAGATGTTAGTTGAAGCCTCGGTCCTTTTTGCTCATTTCCCCACACAATGCTTTTTCCTCCAAAACCATTGTGGTAACTCAAATCTTTTAGATTGGTACCTGGCATTTCTTGAAAATGTAATAATGTTTGTCCAAGAAAATAAGCAACCTGTCAGCAGATTTTGTCTGCTTGCAACTGTGCAATAAGTCTCATGGACATATTCCCTTTATCATATATCTGCAGATGGCTCGATTGTAATCATGTATTGTCTTTCCGCTGACTGGTTAGCACGCAACAAAAGCTTTTTACTGTACCTCGGTACACGTGTCATTAAACTAAACACAAACATATTCTTAATTAAAATCAATCAATTATGCAGTCCACTACATAATGTATAATGTCTGTCCTCACCTTCTCCATCACCTTCTCCATCACGGTCTGTTTTGGCTCAGCCACCAAGAATGACATCCGGAGGCTGCAGCGCATCGTTCGATCAGCCAAGAAGATTATTGGCCGCAACCTTCCCCCCATTGATGAACTGTACACTGCAAGGGCCAGGAAGCGAGTGGGTCATCTCTGACCCCTCTCACCCTGGCCACAAACTCTTTGAAGCACTTCCCTCTGGAAGGCGACTCCGGACTGTCACAGCTTTGTTCCATAGAAACATAGAAACATAGAAAATAGGTGCAGCAGGAGGCCATCCGGCCCTTCGAGCCAGCACCGCCATTCATTGTGATCATGGCTGATCGTCCCCTATCAATAACCCGTGCCTGCCTTCTCCCCATATCCCTTGACTCCACTAGCCCCTAGAGCTCTATCTAACTCTCTCTTAAATCCACCCAGTGATTTGGCCTCCACTGCCCTCTGTGGCAGGGAATTCCACAAATTCACAACTCTCTGGGGGAAAACGTTTTTTTCTTATCTCAGTCTTAAATGGCCTCCCCTTTATTCTAAGACTGTGGCCCCTAGTTCTGGACTTGCCCAACATTGGGAACATTTTTCCTGCATCTAGCTTGTCCAGTCCTTTTATAATTTTATATGTTTCTATAAGATACCCCCTCATCCTTCTAAACTCCAGTGAATACAAGCCTAGTCTTTTTAATCTTTCCTCATATGACAGTCCCGTCATCCCAGGGATCAATCTCGTGAACCTACGCTGCACTGCCTCAATCACAAGCAGTAGCTCTACTCAACAGCCAAACAGCTCTACTCAACTCCTTTTGCTCTGGTATTTTATTTCATTCTTCACATGTTTAAATTATGTTTTATTTTTAATTGTCTACTGTAAATCGTGTTGTTATCCTTGCGAGCAAAGCACCAAGGCAAATTCCTTGTAGGTATACATACTCGGCTAATAACATTTATTTAATTCGATACAATATTCAATTCAATGCATCTACAACAAGGAAACAGTCTCACTGCATCCTAACAGAGTAAATGTGAATCTCAAACAGAATATGGTAATGTTTGAATGTTGACAGACACAAAATGTTGGAGTAACTCAGTGGGGGGACAGGCAGCATCTCTGGATAGATGATATTTCGGGTCGAGACCCTTCTTCAGACCTTGACCCGAAACGTCACCCATTCCTTCTCTCCAGAGATACTGCCTGTCCTGTTGAGTTACTCCAGCATTTTGTGTCTATCTTCGGTGTAAACCAGCATCTGCAGTTCCTTCCTACTCACTGTTTGAATGTTACTCTTTTGAATTTGTTCAAGAGTCAATAGTAAACTTTGTATCTGTTCAGCAGCAACCTTGAAAAAATAGATTTTTCTTTCCTGGATTCTTTATTTCACAGCTTGAAGGAAGAATTTTTTCTGGAGGCAAAACCACACAATACGTTCAGAATGTTTAATTGAGGACTCGCGCTGTCCTGTCCAAACACCGATTGTACTGTAAATTATTCCTTTTAGGTTAGATAGGATCTTGAATAATGTTTATGTCAAGGAACCTTGAGATTCTTGCTTCTTGAAAATTTCAAGAAAATGTAATTTTCATGTTGCTAAGATCCTGTGGATATGAAACTGGTAAATGATAAGCCTACGTTACTGTGGCATGAACCGGTGCTGTCAGAATCCTGAAAGCAGTAGTGTGTACCAAAGGGTTGGTTTTAATTTGAGCCTTATATTGCAATAATAAACTCACCCCTGTGTATGAAGATTTTATTTGATTTTAAAATTAATACAAGTAATATAACGCAAGGTTCACTTAATTAAAATTGAAAATTGCTTTATACCCAGGGAAAACGTTAATTAATTCACATCACGGCTTTAATCTAGTTTCTAGTCATGTTATGCAGGAATATTAGCAATATGATACCATATTTAGTGAGACAAAAACATTTAATTGAAGTTTTTTTTTTAAACCCAAGTTTGTGGATAAAATGAACAAGCTGCGTTATGGATTATGTGGAATACATTTAACTGGACAGCTGGATAAACATTACACCTGTTAATGCACTTTGTGTATTTCATTTTACATTTGACATTTGAAATGTTAATGAAGCTGAGTGGCAGACATCAGCAAGCAATAGAATGGAGATAAATTTTCAACATAAATCCAGGGGCATCAATAGAATTCAAGGCAAACAACCTCCATTAGTAAGTCACATAGAACATCCGGAGTCAACAAAATAGAAGGGTCCCTATTTGAGATATATTGACAGTCATCCCAAGGTCGTCACAGAACAAAAGGACACTCTTCTAGATTGGAAAGAAAATAGAAAACGGTGGAAATAGACAGCACATCAAACAGTGCCTTTACAGAGAGTAATATTCAACATGTTCAAGCCAAAACCTTTTGTGGAAATATAAAAATGTTCAAGCTATTTTTGGTTGCAAGCTGAACATTGGACTATTAAAACTCATGCAACATCAGAGACATTTGGGGCTGCAGGTGTGATTAACAGTTATTGATAAGGCAGGTGTGATCCTGCACTTCGTAAAGAAGATGAATAGAGGACAAGATCTCAGGAGCATTTCAAAAGTAATGAACAGTACGTTCATAATTGAGGAGTAAACAGCAGTAGGTGCCTAATCTGCATACAAAAGCAGAAAAAATAAGATGAAAACACATTGACCAGAAGCCGTAACTCCATTCCTCTCACCACAGCTGCTGCTTTACCTGCCATGTATTTTGAATGAATGAATGAATGAATAGGTTTAATGGCCAAGTATTCACTTACAAGGAATTTGCCTTGATACTCCGCCCACAAATGATAACATGACATACAGTGACAGTTAGGGATGACACATAAAACATTAAACATTAATAATAAAACATTATCGATTAACTTTAATTCCAGGATTCACTTTAGACTCAGATACAGCGTGGAAACAGGCCCTTTGGCCCATCAAGTCCACGCTGACCAGTGGCCCCCGTAGACTAACACTATCCTACACACACGGGACAGTTAAAAATTTTACTGACGCCAATTAACCTACACACTTGTATGTCTTTGGAACGTGTGAGGAAACCGGAGCACCTGGAGAAAACCCACGCGGTCAGAGGGAGAAGGTACAAACTCCGTACAGGCAGCACCCGTAGTCAGGAAACAAACATGGGTACCTGGTGCTGAGAGGCAGCACCTCTACTGCTGCACCACTGTGCCGCCCTCCACTTTTATTCCAAATCACATTCAGCCTCAGGTGGAAAACAGGTTTTGAAGAGGATGCAGCAGATATTTTTCAGCATGGATCCACGGATAGTTGATTTATTACTTCAGAAACTAATTTTATTCTTCAAGCACAGTAAATAAATGAAAGCGAGATGACAAATCGGTACAGCTGTAAACAAAATAAATGATTTTTGCAAATAGGGCCAAAGGGCGCAAAAGTAGAGATTCATAATAAATCTATAAAAATTGTTTCTTTAGCTCCAATGGAATATTATGTCCAATTAAGGGACTTCTCCCTTTGGAAGGTCAAAGACAAAGCGCAGAAGATATTTATTTACAGCATTTAAATGTTATAACTGTGATGCAACATACTCAGGCTCGGCAGATAGCAAAGGCTGCTGTTTCTCTGGGATAAGCTGCCTAGATGAACAATTTCACAACCTTCAGTACTTTTGATTGCATTGATTGAAAGATACAACATGAAACCAGGCCCTCGGTCAACGTCGACCATCGATCAGCCACTCACTCTAGTTCTAGATTATCCCACTGTTCACATCCTCTCCCTACAACACAATGATCGGGAAGTGGCGGCGCTGGTGAACGGCTGCGGTTCGCCTGCAGTCCGTTTGTTTTTACTTTTTTGTGTTGTTTTTTTTCGTTTTGTCTAGTTAAGTTTTTGGTTTTTAGGTTGTGTTTATGTGTGGGGGGGGGGGGGGGGGTTGAAACAGGGCTTGCTGTCTCTCCCTTCAGGGGAATGCAACTTTTTTGTCGTATCCCCCTTCTCTGCCTCCGTCTGCGCTGAGGCCTAATGGCGGAGCTGGCGACCTCGAGACTCCGGAGGCAGCCAGTCAGGACTTACCCTGGGCTCGCTCCCCTGAGGGCGGCCCAGCTCGGGGCTGGAACGGCGCTCTCGTGAGGGGCTGTGACGCTCCCGTGAGGGCGGCCTGGCGAGAGGCTGAGACTCTCCCGTGAGGGGCTGTGGCGCTCCCGTCGGAGCGACCCAGCTCGAGGGTGGAATGGCGCTCCCGTCGGAGCGGCCCAGCCCGAGGAAGGAACGGCACTCACGTGAGGGCGATCCGGCTCGGGGCTGGAACAGTGCTCCGGGGGCTGGGACGGCGTTCTGGCGGCGGTGACCTGAGTCCGGGGTTGAGCCGCGGGCCAGTGGCTGCGTCCGTTGGACTGGAGGGTGGCAGCTTCGACCACCCCGGGCCGCGGTGTTTGAGTCGGCCCGTTTGCGGGGTTCGGTGAGCCGCGGGACTGTTTGTGCCATCGCCCGGTGGGGAATCGCCTCAGCGCAGAGGGAGAAGAGGAGGGAAGAGACTGCAGCCCTAAGATTTTTGCCTCCACCACAGTGAGGAGGTGCTTGGAGGATACACTGTGGTGGATGTTAATTTGTGTTTAGTGTTGTTTATTATTGTATGATTGTATGTATGACTGCAGGCACGAAATTTCGTTCAGACCGTAAGGTCTGAATGACAATAAAGGAATTCATTCAATTCAATGAGCAATTTACAGAGGACGATTATTCTACAAACCTGCACTTCTTTGCAAAGTGGGAAGAAATTGGAGTACCCGGAGGAAATACATGTGGGCACAGGGAGAGCATACAAACTCCAATGACAGCACCCGAGGTCAGGATCGAACCCGGGTCTCTGGCACTGCAAGGCAACAGCTCTGAGTTGTGCCTCTGAACCGCCCTTCTACTGTATGTGATCAGGTGCTACAGTGTTTGCAGCATCTAAAAATTCTACTGCAGGATGTGTTCCATGATGCACTTGCAGGAGGCACCTTCTCGTTCAGTCATGGGACAATGAAAAGCGGTGAAAGAGTTTATCAACGCATGGTCCAAAGTGTACACAGACCTTGGAACCAAAGAATTGCAAGCATATTAAAACGTGGCAACTTCTTCGTAAGTTGTGTTGCCAAGGTCCTCTGTAAACTCTTAATGAAGGATCAGTACACCACCGGAGTAAATTTAAGCAATTGTGGAACTTTGCACAATTGCAAGAGTATTCCTGTTTAAGAAGGAACTGCAGATGCTGGAAAATCGAAGGTACACAAAAAAGCTGGAGAAACTCAGCGGGTGCAGCAGCATCTATGGAGCGAAGGAAGTAGGCAACGTTTCGGGCCGAATCCCTTCGGAAATAGGCAACGTTTCGGGCCGAAACCCTTCGGGTTTCAGCCGGAAACGTTGCCTATTTCCTTCGCTCCATAGATGCTGCTGCACCCGCTGAGTTTCTCCAGCTTTTTTGTGTACCTGCAAGAGTATTCCTATTGTGCATTGCTGTCATTTTGTACAATTTCAGCATTGGCTTTTAGAAGGCTAATTGTTGTACGGGCAACACAGGTTTTCTTCCTGGATGCAGCAGCTCTGGGTTGTGCCACTGTATCGCCCTTCTCTCTTATCCTACCCCCATAGTGTCTCAACATACTCTGTTCTGGGCAAACAATACATGCCTATGTTCTAATGCAGAAAGAATTAGCAAAGTGCTTCGATACGAAATAGATGAAACCCTTTACATGGTTACTAATTCCTGAGCGGGTATATATATTTAAAAATCTGAGTAAATGAACGTAATTTGAAGCATCTTAAACATGTACAGTTGTCAATCCACCTGCGCTGAGAAAATAAAGAATATCGTGGATCACCCTATGAGCAATCCATTTATACCATGTCCAATGTTATCCAAATACCAAGCATTTTGTTGTGCTCTGGACCCTGAAGCCATAATCAATACCCATCCTGACTGGAATTAACCAGTCTGAAGAAAGGTCCAAACCCAAAACGTCACCAAATCCATTTTCTCCGGGGATGCTGCCTGACCCTCCGAGTTATTCCAGCATTTTGTGTCAATTCTTTCTAGAGTCTCATCATTCCAACTCCGTACAGGCACTCATCCAATCTCATTCCACTCGTCTGGAAAAATTGTGTGGATGATGTTATTATCCATTTATCAACAAGTGGTTACTTGAATTTATTTTAGTTGCTTATGTAGTATTAATAAGATTAAAGCAGTGGCTTATGATGAGAGATTGATATGATTAGCTCAACATCTGTCGTGCACTATTACAAAATGTAAGATCGTGCACTTTGGTGATCTCTCCACTTAACATCAAGATGCATATCTTTCTTGGTAAAGTGCTTGCAGGCTGCTCTGAATTGTCTTATGGACTCCTGATGCTTGTACTGATTCTTCAAAAAACACCCTTTAAAGATGACCAGATATCAAATAAATCCATCAATGCCCAGGTGCGAGGTGTCTCATCAATAACCAGGCAAGGCTCATGATTAGGCGATTACTTGGATATGTGAAAGACAACCGCTCATCTCATATTTCAGTGACTTGCCTGCATATAGATTGCCTGCCAAGCAGGAAGCCATCTGATGAGATTGCCCCCGCTCAGCAAGATTCTGCACAAAATACATTTTGAAACAACAACATCGACAGAAAAAGCTGGAGTAACTCAGCGGGTCAGACAGCATCTCTGGAGAAAAGGAATAGTTGATATTTTGGGTCGAGACCCTTCATCAGACTTAATGTGGGGGGCATAGTGATGCAGCTGGTAGACTCACAGTGCCAGAGACCCGGGTTTTATCCTGACCTGGGTGCTGTCTTTAGGGAGTTTGCATATTCTCCCTGTGACTGCATGGGTTTCCTACGGATGCCCCAGAAGTAATGTGAATGGGTGATTTGTGGCAATATGGATTTGGTGGGCCGAAGGGCCTGTTTCCATGATTTATCTTAAACTGAACAAGCTCATGTCTGTATTTTAAGTGCAAAAACGTCGGAGAGAGGGTCCCTAAGCATTGTAATATCCTTGTCTAAGTGGATTTCACTTGACATCTATATTACCCAATGATAATGTTAATTCCTCCTATGTGCAGAGTGGCTCAGTAGAAGCACTTCTTGTGCTGATTTCAAAGGCTGTTGGCTCAAAGACTGGATGCATGATCTGGAATTAGACTTGAGGTTTTCATTGCCATTTACATGAGACAAATTGATGCTCTATCTCACGGTACTATTCACAAGAAAAGGGGGATAACTCCCATTGTCCCAATGGCCAGCCAATCAATGCCGCTAATAAACAATCAGAATCACATTGTGTATGAAGGAACTGCAGGTGCTGGTTGAAACCAAATTGGTGTTGCTCGGAGTTTCCTGAGTGCAAATCGACCGCTGTATTTCTTGCATCATGACAATAACTAAAGGTAAACGGTATCTCGTTGCACTTATATGCAATGACAATAAAATATATTATTATTATTATATTGGCTGCAATGTGCTTGAACTTTCCTGAATTTAAGATTGCTATACAGTTACATGCAAAGTTAATTTTCAATACAAGGAAGTGATTATGGGATAGATATTTAAAAATAAATTGGTACTTAATTGTTCAACATGAAATTATCTTGCCAATAATACTGGAAACATTGTTAAATTTATATTCATGTGCATTTGATTTTATCAAACTATCTGTCCACAGGTTCACAGAAATGGGTGTAATTATTATTAATGCAAGAATTGGAATTCACGAGGTTGACAGGAAAGAAATTGATGCAAAATAATTTTTAATTCACAGATTTTCTCCAGATGAGTCGGGATATATGGGGTCATTATTTTGCTTGAAGTCACAAGCAAAACACTTTGTTGATTATACGTTGCTCTCAAGTCTAATGCATCAAAGTATTAATGTTTTGATTGCTATGGATTAAAAAAAATCAAATGTATTTGTTAATAAAACTGGTTTCCAGCTATTTTAAATTTCCCAAGGTCCCACGTGTGATAATCATTCATTGACCTACAATCAGGATATTTGGCATTTAAAAGGAAACTCAAAACATTTTATCCTCTATTCCGGAGACAATTCTCCAGAGAAAAGGAAATACAAGTCTAAGCCCAATTGACCGGAAAATTGGGCAACTGAGTGCAAGATGATCGTGAGAGGTTCCTTCTTCTTCCACACAAAAGCTTTTAAACACATCTTGAAAATATAAAAGACCTTTATATTGAAGCATCAAATAACTACATAAACTCATAGTTCCAGCTTTGTTAGTTTATTGATTAGCTTGTCTTCTATCACAAGGCCATGGAAGACCAGTGTGGTGTTGAAATTAACCATAATTAAATCTGAAAAATCAGGTCCATGGAGAGGTGGGGTGCAAGGGGGGGGGTGGGGGGGAGCGTGTGTCGAGAATTACAAGGACCCCTCAGGTTTTACTTCAGATTCAAGCTATAAACTGATAGAACAGAATGGTGTAAGAAAGAACTGCAGATGCTGGTTCACACCAAAGATAGACACAAAATGCTGGAGTAACTCAGCGGGTCAGACAGCATCTCTGGAGAAAATGAATAGGTGACGTTTCGGGTCGAGACCCTTCCTCAGACAGAATGTACAGAATGGTATTGCACATGTGATCAGGTGCTGGAGTCTTTGTGGCATCTAAAAATTCTACAGCATGATGTTCCATGAAGAAAGTGACTCCACTTACAGGAGGCATCTTCACGTTCAGTCACGGGACCATGAATAGAGGTGGGGGAGTTTATCAACGCATGGCCTAAAATGTACACAGACCTTGGAAGGAAAGAATTGCGTGCATAATAAAACGTGGCAACATCTCTGTAAGTTGTGTTGCCAAGGTTCTTTATAAATTCTTAATGCAGGATCAGTACAAAAAATGTTAGCAATTGTGGAACTTCGCACAATTGTAGGAGCGATCATTTCCATCACTTTGCTGTGCGTTGCTATCAGTTGCAGTATTAGCCTTTAGAAGGCTAATAACAGTATTGGCAGTACAGGTTTTCTTACTAGATGCACCTGTTATTATGCCACATGCTTCACTTAGGAATCTTTTTTTTTTAAATAAGATTTCCCACGAATAAGTAACGTTTTTTATCTGATTTTAAAATCTGTATTACATGTTATGGACAAAACTAATTAAGATTTTTCACTGCTGATAACCTAACTTCAATTTTTAATTTTGTTACATGGATGAAAATATAGTATGAAATAATTAATCTGACCAAGTCTTAATTGGGCACCACTTTAAAAACAAATCATGGTAGGGCAGGGAAGATAAAGAAATATGCGACATAAAAAGCAGTAATATTTTTTAATTGTATGTACTTCTTTGATACAAAAATAAAGATCATTAATTATTTGATACCTATAGTACATACACAATTTAAATGGATTTGTCTTTTTGTTTCATCCCAAAGGTTCTCTCTGTAGAGAGTAACCATAGAAACAGGACAAAAATCGATCAAGCTCACCTTTCAAGACACTGCTTCAAACCTTATTGCCAAAAGGTCAAATATATTGGGGAAGAAGACAAGGCACCTGGCAGGTGACATACAGTCAATTTACACTCCCCATTTATACTGACTGAGCAGTACATCAGCAGGACGAGCAATTACTGTGGACATAATTCATGCATGAGAACCCAGAGTGGTAGCTGGTCATGTCCCAGGAGATAACTGAAAATAACAAGTGTATCCTTTCACTTTACACAGCTGCTGATTCCCAAATGCTATGGAATATGCGGCACTTCAAAATGTCAAGTGGTCAAATGTAAATTAATGCAGATTGTGTGGGGTTTTTTCCATTCCATAAAGCACTGTAAGTGTGTAGGAGGAGCAGTGTAGTAATGTACTGGAACTGATGAGATGAAGGTAAGTGTTTGGCACAGTGAGCATTAATAACTGGTCAAAATGTATTTTGTTTGATGATGAAGCAAACAAGCACTTAGAGAAACCAAATTTATCTTCCATTGTTTAGCTTTGGCTGCATATTTAATAATAATAATATGACGGTACTTTAAATTTTACATTTAGGATATAGTAACATTGGTGTGGTTTATGCATTTGCAAAACCATGGAAATTAAACACCAGGATTGTTTATTGAGTAGAAGCATTCAAGGGAGCAGAGGTGCCTTCAAGATTATGTAAATCAGGTAAAATTACTTATATCTGCATCTTAAACCTTGAGCTATATACTGTAGTTCTGCATTACATGGAGCTTCAAAAATGTAGTATACACCATGTAACCAAGTGTGCTAAAATATACAAAAAGAGCATACTCTATGATAATGCTACTCTTAAGAATGGCAGAACTGATTTTATTATTACCAAATGTTCTGAGTAACCCCACATTTTCCAATTGTAGCACTTTCTTCTTGTTGCCAGGCAGAAACAAAGGTACATACTCTCCAGAAGAGATAGAGGAGAGTGAACTATAATAATTTGAGGAAGGACATCCTTGTGATTGAGGCAGTGCAGCGTAGGTTCACAAGATTGATCCCTGGGATGGCGGGACTGTCATATGAGAAAAGATTGAAAAGACTAGGTTTGTATTCACTGGAGTTCAGGAGGATGAGGGGGAAATCTTATAGAAACATATACAATTATAAAAGGACTGGACAAGCTAGATGCAGGAAAAATGTTCCCAATGTTGGGCGAGACCAGAACCAGGGGCCACAGTCCTAGAATAAAGGGGAGGTCATTTAAGACTGAGGTGAGAAAACACTCTTTCACCCATAGAGTTGTCAATTTATGGAATTCCCTGCCACAGAGGGCAGTGGAGGCCAAGTCACTGGATGGATTTAAGAGAGAGTTAGATAGAGCTCTGGGGGCTAGTGGAATCAAGGGATATGGGGAGAAGGCAGGCATGGGTTATTGATAAGGGACGATCAGCCATGATCACAATGAATGGCGGTGCTGGCTCGAAGGGCCGAATGGCCTCCTCCTGCACCTATTTTCTATGTTTCTAGTAGATAGAAGAAAATTATTGAGCAGATGGACAGTCAGACTCGCTTAGATTTTCTGCCTCCTCCTGTGCTGTGACAAGTCTTTGATTCCATGGTTGAAAAAGCAAAATAAATTGCAGGATGCTTGAAATCTAGAGGAAATAGGAAATAAGACGAGGATTTGGGGAAACAAGGAACTGCAGATGCTAATTTACAAAAATGAACAAAAAGTGCTGGAGTAACTCAGCGGGTGAAGCAGCATCTCTGGAGAACAGGTACAGGTGACATTGTGAATCGGAACCCTTCTTCAGACTAATTGTGGTGGGGAGGGGTGGGTGGAGGAGAAAGAAAGCTGGAAGAGAGGAGGGGCAGGACAAAGCATGCCA
Organism: Amblyraja radiata; assembly: GCF_010909765.2. Classification (NCBI taxonomy): domain Eukaryota; kingdom Metazoa; phylum Chordata; class Chondrichthyes; order Rajiformes; family Rajidae; genus Amblyraja; species Amblyraja radiata. The sequence continues at coordinate 7,495,799 of NC_045968.1, read as the reverse complement.
GTTAATAGGTGAACACAGGTGAGGTTTTTTTTTAAATAGGCAGATAGGATAGGATTTGGGGAATACAAAGCAGGTCAGAAGGACAGACACAAAAAGCTGGCGTAATTCAGCGGGTCAGACAGCATCTCTGGAGAAAAGGAATAGGTATGTGGGCAAAATAAATAAACTGAACGTTTCAGGTCAATGAACTTCACTAGTATTGATGCTATGTGGAGGAAGGGTCGGAGACCTGAAATATTAATTGTTTCTTTCTCCACAGGTTCCACCTGACCCTAGTATCACCAGTATTCACTATTTTGACCTTCTATATAGTAGCTGCTAATTTCCTTGCTTCTTACAGTGAAAGTTCCAGCATCGTTCCTGCCTGGTTTTCAACAATTGGGAACCAGATCTCACAGGGAGTATTTGCCAGCAGATACTGCATGTGTATAAAATGCACTGCTATGATTGGAGAAGAATATGGTTGAATCTACCGCGTGGATTTTGGAAATCCTGCACGAACATTTGCACCGCAGTCCAAAGACGTACAGGTTTGTAGGCTAATTGGCCTGGTAAAACCGTCAATTGGCCCGAATGTGTGTAGGATAGAGTTAGTGTGCTGGTCGGCGCGGACCCGGTGGACCGAAGGGCCTGTTTCCACGCTGCATCTCTAAATTAAACTGAACAGTTCTCCCAGAAATGCATGTCCCTCTTGCCCACAGTTTGGAACAATTTCAAGAGTCATGATGTGCTTTGGGTATCCGGAAGTTGTAAAATACAAATTATCTTTCCTTGGTCTATTATATGACCCAAACGTTATAGTAAGCAGCAGAGCCACAATAAAGGCTACCTATAAGGAAAGTCACCTTCCGCAGCATCGATTGCTGCAGCCCCTTGTGAATCTATGGTGTCTGCAGCAAGCGATGTTATCATGTAGTTGAGGCAACCAATCATATGATGGAATTTTCAAAGATAATACACCAAGTGACCGGCACACATTTTTGCTGATATTTTGCAGAGAACAAAGTTAGTAATTGGCAAAATGAAAGTATAAATTTAAAAAAAAAACAGGAAACAAAAAGCAAAGTGAGTGCATGAATGAAGATTGGCAACAAAATAAATAGGAATACAGGAATACTCAGCATATAAACAGGAAAATGATTGTAGAGTCAGATTCGTACAGCATGGAAACAGGCCCTTCAGCCCAACTTACCATCACCGGCTAACATGATCCATCTACACTAGTCCCACCTGCTGCGTTTGGCCCATGTCCCTCTAAACCTGTTCTATCCATGCACCTGTCCAAATGTTCTTAAACATTGCAATACCACCTGCATGTAGCACGAGAAGTGAGGCTGATCAGAGATCAATAAAGTAATTTATGTCGGGGGTGTAGGTGAGGTAGAAAATTAGTACTTTACAACTGCCTTCATCTGAGATAATGCGATTGGAATCTCAATGACAGAAGATGGGGTTGAGATTGTGAATGTGAATGTACCACAGATTAAAATGGTACCAGAAAAGTTTGTAGCATTTAAACGAGATTAATTACAACATCTGGAATGGATACATTCCAGGATGCTGAGGGAATTAAGGTAGAACATTTGCAGAAGACTTGGCTGCAGTTACCAAATATCTGCAGACTCAGGAGATATAGAACGGCATATGTTACATTCTCGTTCATAAATGGGTGCATGAATAAACTAAACAGCAGTCAGCTTAATGTAGAAACAAGGAACATGCAGACGCTGTTTTTTTTTTCCAAAAAAGTTCAAAAAAGATACAAAGTGCTGGAGTAACTCAGTGGCATCAGGCAGCATCTCTGGAGAATGCGAATAGGTGACATTTTGGGTTGGGACCCTTCTTTAGACTAAAGAATGAAAACTCGAACAGAGGACATGCAGGACAAAGCCTGGTGGGTAATGGGCCAACACAGGAGAGGATGGCTATTCCATCGGCAGAGATAAGAAAAAACAGAAGGTGTGGGACATAAAGATTGAGTCCTGAATTGTGAAGCGAGAAGCTAGAAATAGGTGCAGGTACAGGTCCAGGTGGGGCACAGGGTGGGGGTGGGGGGGCGGGTGGAGTGGGCGTGGTGAGGGGTGAAAAGGGAAGGTTTGCACTTATCTGAAGTAATAACTCACCTTGCCATCTCAGCAATCAGTCTAGTTAATCTTTTTTGTACTCCTTTTTAAGGTTATATACTATCTTGACCGAGGAGATCAAAATTGTACACAATGCATCCCTTCCCTTCTTCTCAAATATGCAGATAATCATGGACTGCAATCATATCCTTACAGAGGGCTCCTTGCTGTCCCCTGAATGGTCCTTGCAGCCCTCTTGCACAAAGAATATTAGCCTCCTGCAACACTATTCATCACCAGCTCGTGAGTCCCTCCGAGTCCATTGGATGAACACACCTGCTCTGACCCCATCAATGCCCCATCCATTCATTCATTCAATTGCAACATTCCAATGTGGATGAGAGAGTGATGCTTGCATTATACCTCATCCTTTACAAAACTTACAAAATTCTTAAGGGGCTGGACAGACTAGATGCAGGAAGATTGTTCCCGATGTTGGGGAAGTACAGAACAAGGGGTCACAGTTTAAGGATAAGGGGGAAGTCTTTTAGGACCGAGATGAGAAAAACATTTTTCACACAGAGAGTGATGAATTTCTGGAATTCTCTGCCACAGAAGGTAGTTGAGGCCAGTTCATTGGCTATATTTAAGAGGAAGTTAGATGTGGGCCTTGTGGCTAAAGGGATCAGGGGGTATGGAGAGAAGGCAGGTACAGGATACTGAGTTGGATGATCAGCCATGAACATATTGAATGGAGGTGCAGGCTCGAAGGGCCGAATGGCCTACTCCTGCACCTATTTTCTATGTTTCTATGTTTTAAGACCAAATAAGACCATCAATGTGGAATATTGTACTGAAATTGATGCATCAGTTTCAGTGCATTACATCATGACACCAGATGGTTGTCTTCTGTGACTCATGCAATACAAGATTTTGCTCTTTATGCAGTTTTCCTAATGTTAAGGTGACTCTTAACACCCTTTGAAAGCAATACTGTAATTTCAAATCTTTCTTTTTAAACCAAACTAAAATCACTGAATTATCTCTGTTCCTGCTCTCCACAAATTCCAGACATTTCAAGATCTGTGCATCTCTTTAATATCCAGGAACACTAATGGCAGAGCAAAACAAATAATTTCCAATAAACTGATATTGGATGTGGTTAAAATGCTGCTTCCACATAATTGTTAATCCGTTACAGGTGGACATTGATAAAGCACCAGTTTGTTGCAGAAGGGTGAAGGGTACAAAAACAGCCGACAGGCAGAAAAGCGCGAGTTGGGGTTATTCATAGCTAATACTATTTCACAAGTGAGCGAAAGAACGGATTGATTTTGACAAGTGCAGAAAGACTGCCGATGTGAGTCTGTTCACACTTAGAATAATTTAAAATATTGACCTGCGTTGCAACCTATCACCAGGAGCTGATTCCAGCAACCTGCTTTCTGAACACAGGATATTCATGTTTTAGCATTTATTCTGCAGTACTTCAGTCATAGCATTCACAAAGCCTGACAAATACACGTCAGTTCCTGAGATTGAATGTGTGCTTTGTCGCTGTACTGCGATGCATGATCTCACTCATACACACAACACACGCACGCGCACACACACACACACACACACACACACACACACACACACACACACACACACACACACACACACACACGCAGCACAGGGCCAGCCAAGGTAGGAAATGCTGGAAATCTCAGGTCGGGGAACATCGGGTGACACGGTGGCACCTTGGTAGAGTTGCTGCCTTACAGCAGCAGAGACCCCCGGGTTCGATCCTGACTACGGGTGCTGTCTGTACGGAGTTTGTACTTTCTGCCCGTGGCCTTGTGAGTTTTCTCCGGGTGCGCAGGTTTCTTCTCACATTCCAAAGACGCACAGGTTAGTAGGTTAATTGGCTTCAGTAAATATTTTAACTTATCCCTAGTGTATAGGATGGCGTTAATGCGTGGGGATCACTGGTCGGCGCGGACTTGGTGGGCCAAAGGGCCTGTTTCTGCACTGTATCTCAAAACTAAACGAAACGCACCCACACAAAATCAAAACACTGAGTCACGTTGTTTACATCTTTTTCCCCCAAAATCTGTTGCTGTTTTGAGATGTTTGAAGGGAGAAAGAGAAAAGTGACTTCCTGCTGCAAAAGAGAACATTTGATGGAGGATAATCTGTCGCATTTCATGGGAGTGAGACGGAGGAAACTTCACTTCAATTGTTCTTTGGCAAATTTCAATGGTTTAGCTTAGAGATACTGCTTGGAAACAGGTCCTTGGATGGAGTGAGTCCACACCGACCATCAATCACCCGTTCATACCAGTTCTATATTATTTCTCTTTCTCCTCTGCTCCCTACACACTAAGGGCAATTTAGATGGCAATTAATGTACCTACCTTGCATGCCTTTGGAATGTATGAGGGAACCAGAACATCCAGTAGAATCCCATGCTTCACAGGGAGAAGGTTGCAAACTCCGCACAGACAGCAGTCAAAGCCAGGAGTGACCTGAGTGTCTTGCGATGTGTGGCAGCAACTCTACCGGCTGTGCCACTAATGGTCAAAAGATTGTTACATTAGCTGAAATTAGTAACGTGGATTGGTGTTGAGAAACAGTGATCCAGCCCATTGGCTCACATCTTGGGTAGGATGAGTTAAATCATCACTGGTGCAAAGGTGGCTGTTTAATAATGGGTCGGCATGTCCCGAAACATAGCACTCGCATCAGCATTATGACGTGTCTCCTTGACCACCTCCACATCCTGTACCCCAATGTACCCTCTCCCCCACCTCCCAACTTGTTTCCCACAACTCTTCCACCCACAACAAAATAATTTTAGAACATTCAACACAAATCAGAAAAATATTTTTTTTTAAACTGCAGATGCTTGCAATCTGGCCAAACAAAAGAAATCCTGTAAAAATCAGGTCAGGCAGTACCTGCAGAAAGAGAAAGAGAGTTAACATTTCAGTATAAAAAACCATAATAACCGTGCATTTTAAAACAAAACATCAACGTGGCGTTCTCTTTTACATCTCCTTGTACCTCTTTCCTTCAATTACTATTCTAATTCAGAAAAATTATTTCCTAATTCAGGAATTTATTTCTGAATTTATTAATTTATTAATTCAGAAATTATTTCCCACTTCAGGAATTCAGGCTTTTAATAATTGCTAGGATTTTCCGTATTGGCATATATGTCATGGGATGATTTCCCTTCTATGCCAAATTTTCTATTCGCCAAATTCGAAGCTGTTAAAAGCAAATGTCCTTGATTCAGAAGGGAGACATAAATGTTACCAGTTATGCATATTCTGACCTTTGCTTTAATTCAGCTCATCTGCGTGGGTGCTGAAGGTTTGCTCAACGATTACTGCCTCAGAAGCCATCCGAGTGCCTTGCCACAGTGGCACGTTTGAGTTATTTGAATATTTGCACATCCCAGCTGAAACCATGTAACATCCAGTAATTGGGTGCACATCGACAACCTGTGAGCCATCAACAATGACAAGGGGCCAGCAACATAAAGGCATCGCCAAACATGTCAGTGTTTTTTTTTTGCCTACTCTGCAACTCATATGATATTCAGCTCAATTTTCAATATCATGCTTCATCCTTAGCGGCCTTCAATTTGATCCAGGATGTGAACACATTGAAAGCGACTTTCTGTCGGACCTTTGCGAAGAAATTTACTATTTATTTCTCCCTGTGAAGAAGTGCATGCAAAGCACTCGTCAAACAATCAGGAGTCATGATAAACGGCATTTACACATATGCTGCACCAATCATGGTGAATTCAAGGGCCAGTGGACTGACAGTAGCTCCATAATTCTTCACCCACTGATAAATTTCTTCCTTCAACAAATAGTTTATTTATCTTCGGCACACAATAGTTATTTCCAACAGCTGACAAAATCCTGGCACAAAGTTTTATTTATTAAAATGTTTATTTTGTGGTACCCAATAAATAATCTTCTGGACATATTTTCATCCATAATAAATGTTTTATTCAAACTCAACTCTAACTCTTCATGACAATGTGCTGCCTTGGATTTGTTTGGATAAAATCTAATTCACAGTTCCGATAACAACCGTAAAGATGCAATAGGTGGTGTTGATATCTATTCTGTTCTGTGGAAAACATTTGCTAAGTCATCCAATTGATTTTGCCATTTTAGTGCCACAGGGTCATTTTGTTCTTACAATTGTCCCATCACTGGGAATCTTATTGTCATGTACATCAAAGAAGAAATATTTTTGCAGTAAAACAAACCATCTCATCAGCCAATTTCATCAATCCCATCATCCATCAATACATACAGATTACAAAGACGTGAACATTTTTACATTGATTTCCACTGAATAGGAAAATTGGATTTGATACCGATGTTGTGAGTGGTGTCCCCACAATTTTACAATTAATATTCTGGTTTTGAAATGTAGCCATTATCGCCTGTGGGTAACTTGGTTGCCAATTTGTGCGGACAAAAGGTAGATAAATGGTTTCCATTATAATTAATACAGGAGTAAATGCTGGCAATTTACCAGGTTGCAATCTCTACTCTTCTTTGAATAATAGCATGCATCCACACACAAGGGCTAATAAGATAATACGTCATTAGAAAGGCCACATTGTAGCACTCCCTCAGCACAAAAAAAAACTATTAATAAAGGCTGCACACTTATTCATTCACGGGATATGGCCATCAATGATTAAACTAATATTTAATGCCTATTCCTTAAAAATTCCACTTAATTTAGTTTAAATTCTCCAGCCACCTGACTTTGCAGATCATTAAATCCAGATTTCTCAATTGTTAGGCCAGTAACATAAGCACTTTGCTACCAGCTGTTCATGTCGACGTTGCTAGTGATAACTCATCCGGGAACAAAACTCAAATTACACCAAACAACTAGGACAAAAAAGGCACCGGTTATTGTCTATGATTTTGGCCAGATTCGGACGATAATGTTTCAGATCAAGATGACAATGAGCTAATGAATATAGGTTTCAGCTGACGGGAAATTGGAAACTGAGATTTATTATAGGTTTATCAATGTCACGTGAACTGTGATACAGCAGGTGGCTTTTGTTTGCATGCTTGCTAGTCAAATCAAATCACACTAAACATGAGTACAATCAATCCACACTCAAGTACAATCGGAAGTGCAAAGAGAAAAATAGCAGAGTGGAGAATATAGTGCTGCAACGTTGTAGCATTGCACTTACAGAGAAAAGTCCAATGTCCACAATGAGGTAGGGTGGAAGATTGGGACTACACCCTAACTCATGGCAGGACAGTTCAGTAGTCTGATAACAGCAGGAATGACTATGTTGCTGAATCTGCTGGTACAAGCTTTCAAGATTTTGTATGTTTGTTTGTAAGTAATTTGTGGGAAAACTGAGAACAAAAATCACACAAGACTCTATCCCAGATAGAGCTTGATGGAAAATAGAAATGTTCAAACAATGTAAAAGGTGAGCAATCAAATGACATTAATTGGGGATAAAAAGGACAAAGCAAGCTAAAAAGTAGCAGTAAAGAATGGAGTGGCAATGTAAAAGAGGAAGGAATGGAAAGGTGAACATAAAATGCTGGAGTGACTCGTGGGGCACAGGCAACATCTCTGGGAAGAAAGAATAGGTGACGTTTCGGGACGAGACCCTTCTTCACACTAGAGTCAGGGGAAAGGGAAACGAGAGATATAGATGAAACAGATGAATGAAAGATATACAAAAAAAGTAACGATGATAAAGGAAACAGGTCATTGTTAGCTGTTTGCCAGGTGAGAACAAGAAGCTGGTGCGACTTGGATGGGGAGGGATGGAGAGAGATGGAATTCAGGGGTTACTTGAAGTTAGAGAAATCAATATTCATACCACTGGGTTGTAAGTTGCCCAAACAAAATATGAGGTGCCGTTCCTCCAATTTGCATTTAGCATCACTTTCACTTTAAATGGGAACGTTTGGGCTCCAGAAGAGAGAGAAGATACAAAGCTCTCCCGTGTGCTATGCTGTTGAACTTCCACATCATGCAACATTACAATAAACCTTGAATTGCAATAGTGCTTGACAACATTGTTTTGATTTTAAGAACAGCCTGGAGTCCTTCTTTGAGTAATATTTCACCTCTGTGTCTTCATAATTGTCCATAAACATTCTAGTCTATATCACAACATCATTGTTTTACCTGGTAATTTATTTAAAATAAACAAATAGAATTCATCAGAAATTTTGCTGGTTCATAAAAAAATTCGGAAACATTTCCCATTGAAGTCATATACTGGCACATTAGATTTTTAAGCAGGAATTCAATCATCATTAAGGTTGTTTGCGTGATAGTTTATACACGTTATCTTTCCATTGAAAGGAATTTTCTGTTTTAACTATATTTAACTGTAACTATATACCACTACTGAGAAAGAATAAGGAGTAAGCCATTTAGAATGGAGACGAGGAAACACTTTTTCTCACAGAGAGTGGTGAGTGTGGAATTCTCTGCCTCAGAGGGCATTGTGGAGGCAGGTTTTCTGGATGCTTTCAAGAGAGAGTTAGATAGGGCTTTTAAAAATAGCGGAGTCAGGGGATATGGGGAGAAGGCAGGTACGGGTTACTGATTGGGGATGATCAGCCATGATCACATTGAATGGCGGTGCTGGCTCAAAGGACCAAATGGCCTACTCCTGCACCTATTGCCTGCTGTCTAATATTACTTTGCATTATTTGACTAATATATCGCTTGTAAGCGGCACAGTGGCACCGCTGGTAGAGCTGATGCCAGAGACCCAAGTTTGATCCCGACAAAGGGTGCTGTCTGGGTGGAGTTTGCATGTTCTCCCTGTGACCGCGTGGGTGCTATGGTTTACTCCCACATCCCAAAGATGTGCAGGTTTGTAAGTTAGTTGGCCTCTGTGGAAAAAAGAGGCTCCCAGTGTGCAGGAAGTGGATGAGAAAGTGGTAAAACATAGAACTAGTGTGAACGGGTGATCGATGGTTGTCGGCATGGACTTGGTGGACCGAAGGGCCCATCTCCACAAAGAATCTCTAAACTTAACTCATCCCAAAGTTCAATCTTGCGGGTGACATCAAAATCTCCTAATGGCACATGTTAACTCACTTGCTCAAAGCAATTAAGCATTAACTATTAAATTAGAATGAAGCACGTATTACTGACAGGGTGGTGAAGTGTTAGAGTTGCTGCCTTACAGCACCAGAGACCTGGATTTGATCCTGACTATAGGTAAGGTATGTATGGAGTTTGTACATTCTCCCCATGTCCACATGAGGTTTCCCTGGGTGCTCTGGTTTCCTCCTACTTTCCAACGACATGCAAGTCAAGTCAAGTTTATTCGTCACATACACATACGAGATGTGCAGCAAAAAGTCAAACAAACAAACTACAAGTAGGTTTCAGTAAATTGTCCCTGGAGTGTAGGATGGAACTAGTATGTGAAGGATCGCTGGTTGCCACAATAGCTGAAGTGCCTGTTTCCATGCTGTTTCTCAAAACTAAACTAAATATTGTAGTTTCTTAAGGCCACCTTTAGCTGCATCTTTACAAATTCCCTCAAGCATGTCCATAAGCATTAATCATAAACCAAATGAAAAGTTCAATTAAACAAAAATAAAAATATTGGAGATGCTGAAACTCTGAAAGGTCATTAACCCAAAATGTTAACCACTTATCTCATTACATATGTTGCCTGACCTGAGATTTCTAGCATTTTCTGCTTTGGTTGAAGTCATCACCTTAAATCATTAGTAAAGCTGCACCAGGCCACTGTGATTTCTATTTCCGAAATAAAATCAACATTTTACTTTGCAAACACTGATGCAGGATTGAATTCCCAAAACTAGTAACAGGATACCTGAATGACTTTCATGGAAAACAGGCAAAGTAAGTCAACCATTTTCTACCGATCACACGTGGTGTGAGTCAATCAGTCCTGGCTGGTCGGTAGCATTTGTACCACAGAAATGTCAGGCAATGACAATATCCTGCAAGAGTAAACCTAGCCATCACCCCCTAATATTCAATGGCATTATCACCACTCGATTATCAATAGAGGCACGATACTGCAGATGGTGAAATCTGGGGTAAAAGACCAACAGCTGGAGGAACATGAGAAGCCAGGCAGCATCTGTGGGGGAGGGGAGGGGAGGGGGGGAATTTCCTTGCTGGTCACCTCATCGAGCTTCTCCAGCAGTTTGTTTTTTTATCCCCCACTATCAATATCCTGGTGGTTAGCAGGGACAAGAAACCGAAATGAAATGGTGTAGTCCCTGTCCTTCGACCAACCTCATTGCAGATCTTGCATGTTCTCTCTGTAACTGTAATGCTATGATGCTGTAACATTGTATTGAGCTCTTTGGCATTTTTCTCTTTCCTCTTACCTGTGGGGGTTGATTATAGCCCTGTGTAGCACAATTTGACTGGGTAGCATGCAAAGAAAGCTTTCCACTGTATCGTAGTACATATGACAAGAATACGCCAATACCAATATTATGTAAAATAAGGAAACACGGTAGAGTAGCTGCAAATGCATCACCGGTGACCCGGGTTTGATCCTGACTACGGGTGCTGTCTGTACGGAGCTTGTACGTTTTCCTCGTGACCTGCGTGGGTTTTCTCCGAGGTCTTCGGTTTCCTCCCACACTCCAAAGACGTACAAGTTTGTAAGTTAATTGGCTTGGTAAATGCAAAAATAGTGAGTGTAGGATAGTATTAATATGCGGGGATCGCTGGTCGGCGCGGACCCGGTGAGCTGTAGGTCCTGTATCCGCGCTGTATCTCTAAACTAAACTAAACTCTTGTCTTTGACCTTGTTATGGGGATCGCTGGTCGGCATGAGCCCGGTGGGCCGAAGGGCCTGTTTCCGTGCTGTATCTCTAAACTAAACTAATTTGAGGAAGGACATCCTTCTGATTGAGGCAGTAGGTTCACGAGATTGATCCCTGGGATGGCGGGACTGTCATATGAGGAAAGGTTGAAAAGACTAGGCTTGTATTCACTGGAATTTAGAAGGATGAGGGGGATCTTATAGAAACATTTAAAATTATAAAAGGACTGGCCAAGCTAGATGCAGGAAAAATGTTCCCAATGTTGGGCGAGTCCAGAACCAGGGGCCACAGTCTTAGAATAAAGGGGAGGTCATTTAAGACTGAGGTGAGAAAAAACTTTTTCACCTAGAGAGTTCTGAATTTATGGAATTCCCTGCCACAGAGGGCAGTGGAGGCCAAGTCACTGGATGGATTTAAGCGAGAGTTAGATAGAGCTCTAGGGGCTAGTGGAGTTCAGGGATATGGGGAGAAGGCAGGCACGGGTTATTGATAGGGGACGATCAGCCATGATCACAATGAATGGCGGTGCTGGCTCGAAGGGCCGAATGGCCTCCTCCTGCACCTATTTTCTATGTTTTCTATGTAAACTAAAACAAAACCTCTGGCCACTATTCATATGAACTGGATGCTTTTCCGGTGCTGGTTCACCACCGAGCATATATACTTCAGGGAGACACTGTTAGACTCCATTGCAAGTACAGAGCAAATAGCTCCATGTGCCAACATATGATCCATCCAAGTCTCAAGGTGCCGTGTTTGAAAGTGCACAATAAGTAGTTCAAATCTTCCTGAAGAGTAAACATTTGAAAGCTTGAGATTCCACTATTCCACACAATTCAATCCAAGTGTCGATCGCCTAGATTGGGGTCGGAGAGGAATTTCCCGGATTTTTTTCCCGAATTGGACCTGGGTTTTTATCCGTTTTTTTGCCTCCCCCAGGAGATCACGAGGTTTTTGGGGTGGAGAGGGGTGATAGCGGTATAAAGGGGAGGGTAGTGTCTTGTGTTCTGTGTCTTGTGTCTACTGTTTGTGGGTAAGTGTGTCTGTTTAGTGTTCAGCCATGAGCGAATGGCGGTGCGGGCTCGACGGACCTGGTGGTCTACTCTCGCACCTACTTTCTATGTTTCTATGTTTCTATGTTAACTTCTCAGTTTTGGAAATTAACGTAATTGTTTTGTTTGCACCTTTTAATGAACTGTTGTCTTGGATTGACATTGTCATTCAATTGTGATCCACTAACATCCACTCGACCTTTATTCCACATTAGCCCTCCAAGCCTTTCACTATTGTTTTGCAAGGTGTTGTTGACATCCTTTTACCTTCCCAGAAAAAATGCAACACCTTTTATTCACTGAAAGCTAAACACCTCATAAACCTGTGTGACAGAACGATACATAAAATGTTGAAGGAACTCAGCAGGACGGACAGCATCTCTGGATAGAAGGAATGGGTGCATTTCTGGTCGAGACCCTTCATCAGGCCGAGATATATATGTCGAGGAATGTTAGTGAAGTGGCACAAATTTGCTGAAATTAAATTATGCATTGGTTTTGTATTTCATGTCATAGATTTTAAACCAGAAGGTCCCTCTAAGTCTGTACCAGCACAATTTTCTTAACTCACACAGTTGATGACATTTAGAAAAAAAATGGGGTAATTACTGTAAAGATCGGAACATTCTTTCCAGTCAGAATGATTATGTTTCAACTAAGCAACAATAATAGTTACTACAGCACTGTCACAGCAGCTCAGTATCCAGTTTTTGGAAAGATGCCCTGCAATAAATTGGGTAACATTTCCATTCAATTTCCTTTGACAGAGGATGTAAATTTGGCACTTCACTTCCAGAAGCAGCACTGGATCAGCTTTGGTCAATGTCTCCCAGCATGAAATTCAATAGCATAGCTAATACTCTCACAGCCTGAAATAGAGTGGCACTCTGAAGCGGCAAATTGAAGATAGAGTCTCTAAAAAAAGCATTTCATAAAGCATGCAGGTGGTATCCTTTCTAATGTCTCCCTCAGCTGTCTTTGTCCAAGTGTGCTCCGTAACACCTATGGCCATCGGTGCATTAATAAAAGAGAAAATCAGTTTGTAAAGTGGTCCACTGAATTTACTAGATTGTCATAAAGAGAATGGTGTGGCGGCTCCCAAGGGTGGTGCCATCATACTGTCGAACCCCTCGGCACGGGAGTGGTTCAGTCCGGAGGCGGCCCTTAGCCAGAGGGTTTAAAGGCAGGGGTTTGGGTGCCATCCTTCTCTTGTTTGGTCTTCCCTACAACCGGGAGGAACATAATAAAAGGTGCCTCTCAAAACACTGGACTTCGTGCTTCCTTTTGAGACCCACGCACTACAGTGGTTGTTTTTAAGCTCCCTAAAACCCTATGAAAGTTAAAGAGATACAAGGAATTGTAGTTGTTGGTTTACAAAACATAATACAATGATGGAGCAACCCAGCAGGTCAGGCAGCTTCTCTGGCGAACATGGATCGGTGATGTATTGGGTGGGGACCCTTCTTCAGTGTCCGGAACTAAATCATTATCTATCCATGCTATTCAGAGATGCTGCTTGACCCCATGGAGTTGCTCCAACACATTGTTCATCTGTGAAAATGAAAACTTGTTTTTGATATGGCACTTATGTAATAAAACTGAGTTTATCTCGCTGAAGAGCCTGTTTCTGTGTTATACTCCTCCATGACTCGATGACTCTACTCTTATTTAATTAGATACCAACTGGATGGCTGCAACTCAAATTGGATGAGCTTGCAACTCAAGTATTTATCCATTGGGAATTTGCTTGCAAAATTATACAAAAGCTTGTTTTTTTTTCAGGATTTTTGGTCTGTTACCAAAGGAAGAGAAATACTGGTAACATTCCGCATGTAGAGTTCGCTGAGCTAATGACTGAGGTCTCTTGGGTCCAACAGTAGATGTTTCAGTCATACAAAGGAACTGCAGATGCTGGATTATAGCCAAGATAGACACAACATGCTGGAGTAACTCAGCAGGTCAGGACGCATCTCTGGAGAAAACAGATAGTTGATGTTACGGATCTGAAGAAGGGTCTCATTCCAAACATCACCTGTCCATTGTTTGTCGAGATGCTGCTTGACTTGCTGAGTTACTCCAGCATTTTCAGACTGTTCAATGGCAAATAAAAGAAACAGCCTTCTTCCAACTTCTGTAAATATACAAAGCCTCCTCCAACTGTGGCTTGAACCCAATGTAAAAGCCCATCTGCTTCCCGGGAGAAATAAAACATGCAAGAATTCATAGGAAATGGTCAGCTTTGTGCAGTGCTTATGAAGAAAGAGCCTCATAGGAATTTTGCAGAGGAAATGAAAATACAATTCAAAGGGTAAATCACGGATTACTCTTAGAAAATATAGTTTACACATCAAAGCCTCTTACGTGTAGATGCACATCTTCAAGGGTTCCTGTTGTTTTCCTATATTTTTAGAAATCTACCGACCAAATTGAACAGAACCAGGAATGGACAATTCCAAAGATAGACACAAAAAGCTGGAGTAACTCAGCGGGACAGCAGCATCTCTGGAGAGAAGGAATGGGTGACGTTTGGGGTCTTCAGACTGGTTAGCGATAAGGGAAATGAGAGATATAGGCGATGATGTAGAGAAATAAAGAACAATGAATTAAAGATATGCAAAGATGTTACGATGATAAAAGAAACAGGTCATTGTTAGTTTTTCGTTGGCTTTCCTGTGCCCACACCCTGTGAATTAATGTTAAATTAGTCAAGTCATAAAATATGATTGTTAAAGAAAAACACCACCCGTTTAGGGTGAAAGAGACACCAAAGTGCCTCACGTGATTATCTGGGATAAAGTCAAAATAAAAACCCACAGAATGAAGAACTCGAAAAATTATATTTTTATCTTCCCCATTTTGAAAGATGCCCAATAAGGTCCAGTCTTTCTGAGAGAGGAGTAAAATTAGAAAAATTACTCACGATTATAGTCTCATTTGTTTTTAGAAAAAAAAAGAATGATTTTAAATTATTCCAAACCAGGGCATCGGAGATGTCCTCATTCTTTAGGGAACGGGGGGGGGGGGCTACCCTCTTCGACTATAGATGAGGCTCTCACCAGGGTCTCCTCTATATCCCGTAGCTCCGCTCTCACTCCCCAACACCCCACTTGTAACAAGGACAGAGTCCCCCTTGAGCTCACCTTCCACCCCTACCAGCCGTCACATATAACAGATAATCCTCCGATATTTTCGCCACCTCCAACGGGATCCCACCACTGGCCACATCTTCCCATCTCCTCCTCTTTTGGCTTTCAGCAGAGACTGTTCCTTCTGTAACTCCTTGGTCAATTCGCCCCTTCCCACCCAAACCACCCCCTCGCCTGGTACATTTCCCTTCCAACCGCAGGAAATGCTACACTTGTCACTTTACCTCCCCCCTCGACTCTATCCAAGGACCCAAGCAGCCTTTCCAGGTGAGGCAGAGGTTCACATGCACCTCCTCCCATCCTCATCTATTGCATTCGCTGTTCTAGATGTCAACTGCCTTACATCGGTGAGACCAAGCGCAGGCTTGGCGATCGTTTCACCCAACACCTCTGTTCAGTTCGCATTGATCAACCTGATCTCCTGGTGGCTCAGCACTTCAACTCCCCCTCCCATTCCGAATCCGACCTTTCTGTCCTGGGCCTCCTCCATAGCCAGAGTGAGTCCCACCGCAAATTGGAGGAGCAGCAACTCATATTTCGCTTGGGCAGTTTACACCCCAGCGGCATGAACATTGACTTCTCCAATTTCCGGTAGTCCTTGCTTTCTCCCTCCTTCCCCTCCCCTTCCCAGCTCTCCCACAGCCTACTGTCTCCGCCTCTTCCTATCTTCTTACCGTCCCCCCACCATCTGAAGAAGGGTCTCGACCCGAAACATGACGTATTCCTTTGCTCCATAGATGCGGGCTCACCCGCTGAGTTTCTCCAGCATTTTTTTTCTACCGTTAAATTTTTGCAGAAGAAGCTTTGAACATTCTGATGTTGAAAATAACTAATTAAAAAGCAAGCGACAGAATTCAAAAGGTGAAATTTACTATCAGTCTTCGATGACTTGGCCGTGACCTTTAACAACATTCAAGATTGGATTTTTCCAATAGGAAAATAATAGGTAAACAAAAAAACTGAAATTCTCTGGTTAGTGTCCAGTATATCCCTGAACACTACACCATAAATTGATTGACTTTACCGTTAAAAAAAAGGCACAAGATCCAAATTTCCAAAAAGCTATTTCCAAAAATTGCTGCTCCTGTAAATCCATTGTATAAATCTTGGGTTCTGCAAACAGCTTTAATTAGTTGGCTTTCAGAAACTCTAGACCATAATTCCCAAGCATCTCTATTTATGGAGCCACAAGAAACAGCAGATGTTGTAATCATAAGATCATATGTGATAGTAGCAGAATTAGGCCATTCGGTCCATCAAGTCTACTCTGCCATTCAATCACGGCTGATCTATCTCTCCCTCCTAAGCCCATTCTCCTGCCTTCTCCCAATAACCACTAACCTTGGTAATCTGGAGCAAAAAGCAAACTACTGAAGAATGGTCCCAACCCGAGATGCCTCCTATTCCTTTTCTCCAGGGACTCTGCCTGGCCCGCTGAGTTACTCCAGCATTTTGTGTCCATCTCACTGCAAGAACTCAGTGGGTCTGCAGCATCTGTGCATGGCACAGTGATGACTGAAATTTCAGGTTAAGACCCTGCATAAAGATGAAAGTTTAAAGGAGAGATGGCCTGTAGAAAAGTAAGGAGTAGGAAGGAACTACAGGTGCTGGTTTAAACCGAAGAGAGACACAAAATGGTGGAGTAACTCAGTGGGACAGGCAGCATCTCTAGAGAGAAGGAATGGGTGACGTTTCGGGTCGAGACCTTTCTTCAGACCCTTTCACTCCTTTGCCAGCAGTGCTCATAGACTCATAATAGAAGTTTACTTGCAATGGATGCATTAGGCGTTGTTAAGCATGGAACCTCGCTGCTTATGCCAAGACTTCTTAAGAAAGATCTCGACCTGAAACGTCACCCATTCCTTTTCTCCAGCGATGTTGCCTGTCGCACTGAGTTACTCCAGCATTTTGTGTCTTTCTGGAGAAGGAGGCTGGAAATTGGAAGGTCCAGTGAGGAGGGGAGGATGGGCAATGGACAATAGGTGCGGGATTAGACCAATCGGCCCTTCGAGCCAACATCGGAAGATGGAGCTAGGTGAGGAATGGGTATCGCTAGGGTGGACTGATAGAGCAGACACTGGGTACCCGTGGTTCTCACCTCTTTTTATGGCCAGCACAGTGGCGCTGCGGTAGAGTTGCTGCCTTACAGCGCCAGAGACCCGGGTTGGTACCTGTCTACATTAGCATACAGGCGTGGACTAGGTGGGCCGACGGACCTTTTTTCCCCACTGTATCTCTAAAGTCTATGGTCTAAACTCTCAAGCCCTACCAGCCTCCACATTCAGCACATCATCCCTCCTTGACTGCTGGCACTTTCCACTGCTACTTTAGGCATTGCAACACTTATCCCCACACCTCCTCCCTCATTATCATCCAGCTCCTAAACAGCCCTTCCAGGTGAGGCAAAGATTCACAGTGCGGTTCCTTCAACTCGCCACTGCATTCAGTGCTCTTAATGTGGGGTCCCCTGCATCGGTGCAGCTAGACCAAGCGCAAACTGAGATTGCTAAGCACTGGGTTCTATGACGAAGATAGTCACAAAAAGCTGCAGTAACTCAGCGGGACAGTCAGCATCTCTGGAGAGACGGAATGGGTTCTGCAGTTCCTTCCTACACTGTGTTCTGTAGCAGTGCTTCTTAAACGGTGAATGGTACACCCAAGGGTGAATTAAATTATTTTGGGGGTGATTTAAACTAGAGAGGTGAATGAAGGGGGAATGACTTAACTTATTCAGATATTTATATATTTTTTTCTATACTTAAAAAAAAATGGTTAGTAAGCTCATTGATGGAGCTGGAAAGTTTTTCTCTCTATCTATGGTTTTCTAATTTCAAAGTAGCAGAACATTTCCCAAATTTACAGTAATATAACCTTTTAGGGAAGACCATGGTTTTTTGAGATAGTTTTCCAAGAAAAAAACTGCAGTAATCAAAGCACGAAAGGGTAGGATGGGGCTGAAGCCCAGAGTTTAGATGTTGGAATGGTTTTCTATCATTCTTATCGAATGATTTTCCAACTCCAATGGTAATTAAACTTTTTTTTTAACTCATAGTTTTCTTCACATATTTTCAGGATGTTCAAAAAGTTGAATAAAATAAACACTTAAGAAATTAGTTAATTTATGTTTTTTGCTCGTGTGACAAAATATATTATTTATAGAATTATACACAGGAGAATAAGACGATAAACATAAGAAAATTTAGTCGAAGGTGAATGAAAATTTGTGATACTCAAGGGTGAATGACAATGAAATAGTTTAAGAAGCACTGTTCTTTGGCAATGGCCTTCTGGAGCTCCTAGTTGCCTGGCATCCCTCCCCATTACCACATGGATCCATCTGTTATCAGCCTCCACTGTCGGCCATGGCCAAATGCAAAATAGAGGAACAATACACATTCCCTCTGTGTATTCCACATCTCAATGACATGAACATTTGATTCTCCAATTTCAGGTAACTCACATCCCCTCATTTCCTATCTTTAGGCTCTTAGACTTTAGAGATACAGTGCACAAACAAAGCACTTCGGCCCAATGAGTCCATGCTGACCAGTCAGAGACTAGGGACAATTATTTTTACCAAAGCCAAATAACCTACAAACCTGCAAGTCTTTGGTGTGTGGGATGATACGGGGAAAACACACTCAGTCACAGGGAGAACATACAAACTCCATACAGAAAGCACCCATAGTTGTGATTGAACCCGGGTCTCTGGCACTGTAAGGCGGTAACTCTATTGCTGCGCTACTGTGCCGCACTATCTCTCTTCTCTTGATTCATCCAGATCCACTGCCCCATCTTACCCTAGATTAGTTTCCCTTCCTACCTGGTTATATCCGCTACCCACACACCAAGCCCCCATCCCATCTCTCTCAGCTGCCTTATCTGGTTTCACTTCATCACCTACCTTTCTCACCAGGTTCCATAATCTGCAGCCCTTTGTTACCTCCAGTGATCATCTCCTGGCTTTGTTGCCATCTCCACCCTTCCCAGGCTGCACCTGCCCATCAACCACTCTTCACATGGACCGACTTATCACCTGCCAGTACTTGCCTCACCCTTCTCCCTCATCATTTGGGGACGACAGATGGCACAATGGGCTAAGTGTTCGGCTGGCGACCGGGAGGTAGCCGGTTCGAATCCCGCTTGGAGTGCATACTGTCGTTGTGTCCTTGGGCAAGACACTTCACCCACCTTTGCCTGTGTGTGAATGTGTGTGAGTGATTGGTGGTGGTCGGAGGGGCCCTAGGCGTAGATTGGCAGCCACGCTTACGTCAGTCTGCCCCAGGGCAGCTGTGGCTACAGAAGTAGCTTACCACCACCGAGTGTGACTGAGGAGTGAATGAATAATGCGATGTAAAGCGCCTTGAGTATTAGAAAGGCGCTATATAAATCCCATCCATTATTATTATTATTATCTCTTTATTCTGGCGATCTCCCCTCTCAATGGTGCTTATTGTCACATATGAACTGCACGGTGAAATTCTTTTTGCATAGATCACATGGGCATAAATCTTCATAATTTGGCTCCATTTCCAATAAGTCCATTCTACGTGCTGGATGTACTGGAGAGGCTTCCGATCCAGGTAGGCCCCAGGTAGGCTGCTGCAGGGCCTCCTCCGTCGCCCTCGACCAGCTCAGCCCGCGAGCCGACGTCCCTCTCCTCACCCGACCGTCTCTGTGTCACCTCCCGCAGCCGACCTTGAAAGCGCTGGAGGCAATACCCCCGTCCCTCAACTACAGGCCCACCCCTTGCGTCTGGTGTTGCAAGCGGCGCGCTACTCCTCGACACTTCGGTCTTCGAGTACGAGCTCGTCAGCCTCTGAGCTTCCCCCCTACAGGTTGCTGCTCACCAGGTCTTTCTTCACAGCGGCAGTCCAAGCCTGCTGCTGCATTTGGCTGCGGGTTGCTCTATACTCAGTCCTGACAGTGTGTCTCAATCCAAAATGTTGACCTCTGCAACAGATTCTACCTGATCTACCCGAGTTCCTCCAGCAGTTTGCACCTTAATTAATAACTGAGCATGCTATTAAATTTGACACTGAAACCTTTATAGGCCTGTCCCACTTAGGCGACTTTTTAGGCGACTACAGGAGACTATGCGGTCACAACATGGTCGCCGGTGATCACCGGGGTGTCGCCTGTATGGTCATGAGTAGTCTCCTCAGTTGCCCAAAGAGTCATAGCCTCTTTCTGTCACATAAAAAATCGCCTAGGGAACACGCCCATTAGTCCAGTCGCCAGTTTTTCGGCGACATGCTATGACTATGACAGTCGCGGAAAAATCTCCTAAGTGGGACAGGCCCATCAGTGTTTTATTTCCCCAATTGGCTGTGGTTTATAAACAGCAAGCATCTATGTGAATTTTTGATCAATTTTTCACTCCAGTCTCTTCCACTTCTATAAGATAAAGATTCTATAAGTCTTGCTAAGATAAATTAAAAACATTCTTCGACAAAATAATTTTGTCCTGCAGAAAGACAAATAGTCAGTAACTTGTAATAAAGCAGCAACAGGACAGAATCTTCTACAAGGATTAATTTGACAAAGTAGAGTTACTAAAGGTTACTGGATCTGAAGGAAGCAAAACCTAGGATTATTTTTTTGTGTATGATCTTCCTCTGATTATTGCCAAAATAGATTTGGAAAATCTTGGTGCAGAACATGAGAGCGATAACATAAAAAATGTCTGGTTAGACGTTCTTAAAGAATAATCAAAGAAGTGCATGTATAATTAAAGAGCACTGATGACCTTTATATATTGCATTATGTCAGGTTCGACTTCACATTAGAAACCATTCTAAAAATATCAGAGTAATCATTGCAGAAGCATAGAGAATGGACTATTTTCTGCCCCACAGCTCAAGAATAAAAGATTATAGGGAAGAGAGTAGCAACTGCAGAGGACTAATGTGATTCAGAAGATGAGGTACACTAATCACAAAAAACTAGCCGTGCATAGATACAGAGAGTAATCAAAAAGGCTACTGGTGTTTCTGTTTCATGAAGGCTGGAATATAAATGGGATGATGTTTTAACTTCAGTTATGGAGAGTCGGATTTGATCTGGAATGCAGTAGAGTTCGGGAACAGGAAGGCCACTAAATGGTCAGTTTTGAACAGAGATCAGCAGCAATTAGCCAGTATGCAAATGTTTAAAGAGTTAATTAATAAGATGAATGACATTGTCTTTCAATGTCTTTAAAGGGTAATAATCTGATAAAAGGTGTTGAACTGGTAACGGAGTTGAATGGGATAGATTCAAAAACTTGGTTAAGAACATGAATGCGTTACTTGTATTCACCAAACAAATTCTGTTAGGTTGGTGCAATAATGGTCTCCAAAAGAGCAAATATGATCTAACTAACCTCTTTCACCCATGACATTGTTCAATAACCCAAATTAAATAACCATATTTTTAAGTTTCTCTCACAAACCAAATTAATTTATATCTTCATTCCAAAATAGGACACCCATCCATCATGGGCAAATTAAAGCCTTCCTTAACAGAGATGATGTATTCAGAAAACAGCCTTCAAATTCCAATTATTGTATCACACATGCAAGTTTTGTCATCAAACTTGATATATTATAATGTACATGCAGAATTAAACAATTCAGGACTAGTCAGTGGACTGTCAATGTTGGTTTTGCTATTTCAGTTTGTTTCCTTCCTACAATATTTTGGTCAACTATATTTCTTTCAATTACAATTCTCTGCCTGCCCCCCTCATTTTTGATTTAAAGAATTAATAATTGGAAAAAATTAGTAAGAAATACAATAACTGGTTAGACGTTCTTACAAGTAATACGAGTTTAGTTTAATTTAGAGATACAGCGTGGAAAAGGGCCCTTCAGCCCACAGAGTCGGCGCCAACCAGCGTACACTATTTCTATGCCTTACACACTAAAGGCAATCTACAGAAGACAATTAACTAACAAACCCGCACGTCTTTGGGATGTGGGAGGATACCGGAGCACCCGGAGACTCCACAATGCAAACTCCACACAGACAAAACCCATAGTCAGGATGTAACCTGGGTCTCTGGCGCAGTGAGGCAGCAAATTTACCGCTGTGCCACTGTGGCGCCCTTGAATATGTTTCTTTTTGTAAATCAATAATACTATTTATTTTTATTATCTTGGTCCATATTTAAATTTCTTTCCTCAGACATCATTCTTATGGTTGTTCACCATTCATAACTTTATACCACTTTCTTGTGTAGTGTATTTCCTTTAGTTTGTTTTCCCCATTTGCAACCAGATAAAATTATAATTTCACCTGAAATCCCTCAGCAAGGATTGACCTCATCACAGAAGGACATGGGCAACTTATCAAGACAACAAAAACCATTGCAACAGTTTGATGACATAAAAAAGGCACAAGGTGCTGGAGTAACTCAGCGGGTCAGGCAGCATCTTTGGAGAACGTGGAGAGGTGACATTTCGGGTCAGGACCGTTCTTCAAAACAATTGCAGTAGGGGGAGAAAGCTGGAAGGGAGGAAGCAGTTCAAAGTCTGGCAAATAATAGGTGGATACAGGTAAGGGCAGAGGTTTGAATGGCAGATGCTTGGACAAAGGCCAGAGATGAAGAGACAAAATGTGTGCGATTGGGATAGAAGATGTAAAAAATGTGAAGGCAGATGAGGGATAGACAATAGACAACAGGTGCAGGAGTAGGCCATTCAGCCCTTTGAGCCATCACCGCCATCCAATGTGATCATGGCTGATCAGCCATTATCAGTACCCCGTTCCTGCCTTCTCCCCACATCCCCTGACTCCGCTATCTTTAAGAGCCCTATCTAGCTCTCTCTTGAAAGCATCCAGATAACCGGTCTCCACCGCCCTCTGAGGCAGAGATTTCCACAGACTCACAACTCTCTGTGTGAAAAAATGTTTCCTCGGCTCCGTTCTAAATGGCTTACCCCTTATTCTTAAACTGTGGCCCCTGGTTCTGGACTCCGCCAACACCGGGAACATGTTTCCTGCCTCTAGCATGTCCAAACCCTTAATAATCTTATATGTTTCAATAAGAATCCCTCTCATCCTTCTAAATTCCAGAGTAAACAAGCCCAGCCGTTTCATTCTCTCAGCATATGACAGTCCCGCCATCCCGGGAATTAACCTTGTAAACCTACGCTGCACTCCCTCAATAGCAAGAATGTCTTTCCTCACATTAGGGGACCAAAATTGCACACAATACCCCAGGTGTGGTCTCACTAGGGCCCTATACAACTGCAGAAGGACCTCTTTGCTCCTATACTCAACTCAGCTTGTTATGAAGGCCAGCATGCCATTCGCTTTCTTCACTGCCTGCTGTACCTGCATGCTTACTTTCATATAGGAGGAAATGTTGGGAGCAATAAGTAATGGTACACATCCAGGAGGGGCATAGGGAGGAAAGGATGAAATAGTTATCTACCAAAAAGGGACCTACTAAAATATTAACAATTTTCTTTATTTATGCATGGATACAAAAATTATGAATGTGGCAATATTAAAAATCTCTGGACACATTAGTGAAACACTATACCCAATGATCCATTCAAAATTTATTACAAATTTGTCACACGGACAAATTTAACATTCAGTGGCAAGGCAACATTACACACTACTGGAAATAAAGAACTTGGTTACAAAAGAAGACAAAAAAAAGTGCTGGAGTAACACAATGGGTCAGGCAGCATCTCTGGAGAACATGGATGGGTGACATTTTGGGTCAGGTTCTTCAAGAAAGCTCCTTGATTTCATAATTACATTGCACAATGTAGCTAATGGTCTTAGCATATTTTCCATATGCTCACTACCATCTCCCACTCTCATACACACTTTCAACCCTCTTCATAACGTTTCCTACATCATCATAATGCTCTTGCATTTTCATTCTCTTACAGTCATTCCATATGAAGGATCCTGGAATCTGCTTACACACATTCACAGTCCACCAACATTATCTTCCATTCAGACACAAATAATCTGCTCCCATCATCTCTGAAACACATGAACAATCCTCTTGCATACTTTCTCAAACAGACAATTAAGATCTGACTGAAATATTTTCTCAGCTGAATGTGGAGAAGTGCACAAGTTTTGCTATCACACTCCTTCAAAATATATTGTATTTTGGAACTGGCAAAAGCACACATCAGGATAAAGGGGTGTAGTTTTCCAGAAACTCACTTAAAAAGTCAAAATTACTGTGCCTGGAACAAAGATAACAGCAACTTATAATTGGATAGTTAATTTCACCATCCCCTTATCTACCCAGTCAAGATCATTTTAATATAATTGCATTTATACAAAACAAAGCTTCAAATGTTTCAGCAATTTATCCCTGTGTATGCCTTTTGGTTGTTATAAAACTACTGAAGTGGAAAAGATGAGTCTTGGATGGATCCACTAAGGAAGGTCAAGCATTTTCATCTGAGCCATAATCTACCAAATTTTCTATATCAAAAATAACACCAATATCAATTCAATTTTCATCTAGAGCCCAAGTATCTGTCCAAGTCGTACCTCTGGAAGCATTCTTGGGTTACCAAGTTATGCCTTTAGAATTAATTTACAATGATATGAGAATTACCAACAAGGCTGCAGAGATACTGGGTAGGGAGTTCCAGAATTTACATTGACTGATGAAGTAACAGTGACACATGTCCCAGACAAACCGGTGTGAAAGTCCAAGAGGAATGTACAGGTTGTGGCATTCATGCACAGGTGCCAAATCTTTTTATCCTTCCGGATGGTCCAAAACATGGGTTTAGAAGGTTCTGCTGGTTGTCCTTTAAGCGAGTAAAGTACATTTTATAATGGACACATGATATAGCCACAATTCTTCATCAATGGAGGAATGGGGGTGATATATTCAGGAGATGGAAACTGATAAGAAATTGTGATTTTTCTCCTTTGAGACTTCAACTTGTATTGCTTCATTTGAGTTCCCACCCGCTTACTTCCATGTCTGCAGAAAGGGGGTCACATCAACTTGATATGCAATTCATACAGCTAATCTTGAAAGTTTTAGAGTATGATAGCATAATTGTTACGGTACCAAGTAATTTTGAGACACCAGGACCAGTGATTCAGGGACATGGACTAGACGGCACTGGGCTTGTCCTCGCTGGAGTTTAGAAGGATAACGGGGCACCTCATTGAAACTTGCCGAATAGAGGAAGGCCTGGATAAAGTGAATATGGAGATGATGTTTCCACCAGTGGGAGAGTCTAGGACTCGAGGCCATAGTCTCAGAATAGAAAAAGTAACTTTTGAAAGGAGATGAGGAAAATGTCTTTAAGTGATGAATCTGTAGAATTTATTGCCACAGACGCCATTGAGGCCACGTCAATGGATATTTTTAAGGCAGAGATGGACAGATTCTTGATTAGTATGGGTGTTTGGGAGATAAATAGATCAGCTATGATTGAATGGCATAGTAGACTTGTTGGTCGAAATGGCCTAATTTGGCTCCTCGAACTTATGAATTGCTTTAATTGAGTTCCCACCCACTTACTTCTACGTCTACAGAAAGGGGGTCCCTTCACCCTGATATGCAAGCCACACTGCCAATTTTGAAAATTTCAGTATGATAGTATAATTGTTATGGTATCAAGTCATTTCAAGAAACCTGAATGAGTGATTCAGGGACACCGATTTAAGCCCACACTGGAAGATGCAAGTTATTAAATAACTCAAGAACTGAAAGACTAATTTCAGAAATGCAGATTTTTAAATTGCTGTTAATCAAAAATAATTCAGTTTGCTTAATCATGTTCTTCAGGGAAGAAATCCTGTCATACTTATACTTATCGCCTATTTGTGACTTAGGACCTACCAATAAAGTAAACTTTTAACTGTAGTAGCAGCAGTGAGTGGTGGATAATAAATGTCAGTCTTAACAGTAACAGCCACATCTGCAGACAAATAATTTTCTTTTGAGCTGAAATCTCATTTTTCATTTATCATAGAGCACTTATATTATAGTTAATTACTGCACCTAGTTGCGTAACCAAAGTGCATGTAACATGCAGATGGTAGCAAGGATACTGCGATGCAGAAAAAGGCACCACTCTTTGCTTATGTGCAGTCCAGACCAGCAGCTAATATAGTGGAGAATATAGACACAAAAAGCTGGAGTTTAACTCAGTGGGACAGACAACATCTCTGGAGAGAAGGAATGGGTGACGTTTCGTGTCGAGACCCTTCTTCTCCTACACAGGGAAACTACTCCAGCTTTTTATGTCAATCTTCGGTTTAAACCAGCTTCTGCAGTTCCTTCTTACACGTAGTGGAGAATATATTGTAAATACATCATATATAATGCATATAACATGCATTGGCATTTATTCTGCTCATTATTTGGAAGATTATGTCATATAACCATATAACAATTACAGCACGGAAACAGGCCATCTCGGCCCTACAAGTCCGTGCCGAACAACTTTTTTCCCTTAGTCCCACCTGCCTGCACTCATACCATAACCCTCCATTCCCTTCCCATCCATATACCTATCCAATTTATTCTTAAATGATACCAACGAACCTGCCGCCACCACTTCCACTGGAAGCTCATTCCACACCGCTATCACTCTCTGAGTAAAGAAGTTCCCCCTCATGTTACCCCTAAACTTCTGTCCCTTAATTCTGAAGTCATGTCCTCTTGTTTGAATCTTCCCTATTCTCAAAGGGAAAAGCTTGATCACATCAACTCTGTCTATCCCTCTCATCATTTTAAAGACCTCTATCAAGTCCCCCCTTAACCTTCTGCGCTCCAGAGAATAAAGACCTAACTTATTCAACCTATCTCTGTAACTTAGTTGTTGAAACCCAGGCAACATTCTAGTAAATCTCCTTTGTACTCTCTCTATTTTGTTGACATCCTTCCTATAATTGGGCGACCAAAATTGTACACCATACTCCAGATTTGGTCTCACCAATGCCTTGTACAATTTTAACATTACATCCCAGCTTCTATACTCAATGCTCTGATTTATAAAGGCTAGCATACCAAAAGCTTTCTTTACCACATCTATATGAGATTCCACCTTCAAGGAACTATGCACGGTTATTCCCAGATCCCTCTGTTCAACTGTATTCTTCAATTCCCTACCATTTATCATGTACGTCCTATTTTGATTTGTCCTGCCAAGGTGTAACACCTCACATTTATCAGCATTAAACTCCATCTGCCATCTTTCAGCCCATTTTTCCAAATGGCCTAAATCACTCTGTAGACTTTGGAAATCCTCTTCATTATCCACAACCCCCTATCTTGGTATCATCTGCATACTTACTAATCCAATTTACCACCCCTTCATCCAGATCATTGATGTACATGACAAACAACAAAGGACCCAACACAGATCCCTGAAGCACCCCACTAGTCACCTGCCTCGACAAACAGCCATCCCGACAAACAGCCAACCCGACAAACAGCCATCCACCATTACCCTCTGGCTTCTCCCATTCAGCCACTGCTGAATCCATCTTGCTATTCCTGAATTTATACCCAACAGTTTAACCTTCTTAACCAACCTTCCATGAAGAACCTTGTCAAAGGCCTTACTAAAGTCCATATAGACAACATCCACTGCTTTACCCTCGTCAATTTCCCTAGTAACCTCTTCAAAAAATTCAAGAAGATTAGTCAAACATGACCTTCCAGGCACAAATCCATGTTGACTGTTCCTAATCAGACCCTGTTTATCCAGATGCTTATATATATTATCTCTAAGTATCTTTTCCATTAATTTGCCCACCACTGAAGTCAAACTAACAGGTCTATAATTGCTAAGTTTATTCTTAGAACCCTTTTTAAACAATGGAACAACATGCTCAGTACGCCAATCTTCGGGGACTATTCCCGTTTCTAATGACATTTGAAATATTTCTGTCATAGCCCCGGCTATTTCTACACTAACTTCCCTCAATGTCCTAGGGAATATCCTGTCAGGACCTGGAGACTTATCCACTTTTATATTTTTCAAAAGTGTCAGTACTTCTTTTACTTTGAAACTCATAGTATCCATAACTACTCTACTCGTTTCCCTTACCTCACATAATTCAATATCCTTCTCCTTGGTGAATACCGAAGAAAAGAAATTGTTCAATATCTCCCCCATCTCTTTTGGCTCTGCAGATAGCTGCCCACTCTGTTTCTCCAATGGACCAATTTTATCCCTCGTTATCCTTTTGCTATTAATATAGCTGTAGAAACCCTTTGGATTTACTTTCACCTTACTTGCCAAAGCAACCTCATATCTTCTTTTAGCTTTTCTAATTTTTTTCTTAAGATTCTTTTTACATTCCTTATACTCCACAAGCACCTCATTTACTTAATGCTGCCTATAATTATTGTAGATCTCCCTCTTTTTCTGAACAAGATGTCCAATTTCCCTTGAAAACCAGGGCTCTTTCCAATTTTTACTGTTTCCTTTCAACCGAACAGGAACATAAAGATTCTGTACTCTTAAAATTTCCCCTTTAAATGTCCACCATTTCTCTTCTACATCTTTCCCATAAAACAAAATGTCCCAGTCCACTCCTTTTAAATCATCTCGCATCTCATCAAAGTTAGCCTTTCTCCAATCAAAAATCTCAACCCTAGGTCCAGTTCTGACCTTCTCCATAATTATATTGAAACTAATGGTATTGTGATCACTGGACCCGAAGTGCTCCCCAACGCATACCTCCGCCACCTGTCCCGTCTCATTTCCTAACAGGAGGTCCAGCACTGCCCCTCCTCTAGTAGGTACCTCTATGTATTGCTGCAAAAAAAACTATCCTGCACATATTTTACAAACTCCAAACCATCCAGCCCATTTACAGAATGTGTTTCCCAGTCTATGTGTGGAAAGTTGAAATCTCCCACAATCACTACCTTGTGCTTACTACTAATATCTGCTATCTCCTTACATATTTGCTCTTCCAATTCTCGTTCCCCATTTGGCGGTCTATAATACACCCCTATAAGTGTTGCTACACCTTTCCCACTTCTCAGTTCCACCCAAATAGCCTCCCTAGATGAGCCCTCCAATCTATCCTGCCAAAGCACTGCTGTAATATCTTTCCTGACTAGTAATGCAACACCTCCACCTCTTGCCCCTCCAATTCTATCACACCTGAAGCAACGAAATCCTGGAATATTTAGTTTCCAATCACAGCCCTCCTGCAACCATGTTTCACTGATCGCCACAACATCATACTTCCAGGTGTCTATCCAGACTCTAAGCTCATCCACCTTTCTTACAATGCTCCTAGCATTAAAATATGCACATTTAAGAAACCCCCCGTCTCTTCTTCTCTGTTTATTTCCTTTTTTTTCTTTCTCCTCTTGTGCCCGAGTGCTTCCCTTTTCTGCTTCCTGCCTCCCATTCTGTCTACTAGCTTTCTCTATTTGAGTCCCTCGCCCCAACCATTCTAGTTTAAAGTCTCCCCAGTGACCTTTGCAAATTTCCCCGCCAGGATATTGGTCCCCCTCGGGTTCAAGTGCAACCCATCCTTTCTGTACAGGTCCCACCTTCCCCAAAAGAAGTCCCAATGATCCAGAAACTTGAATCCCTGCCCTCTGCACCAGTCTTTCAGCCACGCATTTATCCTCCACCTCGCTCCATTCCTACTCTCACTGTCGCGTGGTACAGGCAGTAATCCTGAGATTGTTACCTTTTTGGTCCTTTTCCTTAACTCTCCTCCCTACTCCCTAAATCCTCCCTTCAGGACCTCTTCACTTTTTTTACCTATGTCATTTGTACCAATATGTACCACGACCTCAGGCTCCTCTCTCTCTCCTCAGGCACCTCTCCCTCATGTCCCCCAGTTATTTTAATATTCAAAACAAATTGCCTTATGCCAAAATATTTTTTTACTAAATTAATAATAGAAGGTGAAACAAATCTAACCAAGTCATTTTTTTTTGTGGCTGCATTTGCAGGGAGCTTTCAATCTTACAAAGGAACTGCGGAGAAGGAAATTAATTGGAGAGAAGAAAAGCTGGGGAAATTCTGTCATGCTTTATATTCAGTGAAACCATACTATGTTCTTTTTTAATGGATTTTGATTAATTACACAGATTAATAACTAGCTCTTTCCACACCGTATCATTTTTGCTTTGAGCTTTTATTTCCCCACCTCAACAATGCATAATTAGCTTGCCTGACTTTAGCCAGAAACAGATTATGCAAACCAATTTTGTGAAATGGATGAGATTAAAGATAGATATATAAATGCACAGATGTGTAGATATGACCAAATTATTACAATCTATTGTAACTTCAGGCTGCCAAGTTGCAGCAGTAGTCGACCTAATGGTCGTGTCTACTCAGTTATTTGAGAGAAAAAACAACAGCGAATCAATTCAGGGAAAAAAATACACTCTGACCAAATCTTCCCCGTATATTGTCCTTTTGGCCATACATCGTCTGAAATTAATTAACGTGAAGTAAAGTGCAGAGAGATCTAGAAAAACAAGGACATAGTTCCATGAAAATAGTATCGTAGGTCGATAGGGTGATGAAGAATGCTGTTGGTACGCTGGCCTTCATCAGTCAGGGAAATGAGTACTGAAGTTAGGACATTATGTTACAGTGTATAAGATATTGGGGAGGCCGCACTTGGAGTATCGTCTTCAGATTTGGTCACCCTGCTACAAGAAAGATGTTATGTATTTGCAAAGTGTGCAGAGAAGATTTATAGGATTGCTGCCTGGACTCCAGGGCCTGAGCTACAGTGAGAGGTTGGACAGGCTAGCACGGAATAGATAAGGTGAATGCACCCAGTCATTTTTCCTGGGTGGGAGAACCAAGAATGAGAGGGCATCGGTTTAAGGTGAGTGGGAAAAGATTTAATAGGAACCTGAGGGGCACCTTTTTCCACACATAGTGTAGTGAGTATATGGAACGAGCTGCTAGAGAAGGAAGTTAAGGCAGATACAATAACAATATTTAAAAAACGTTTGGACAGCTAAAATTAGAAATATTTAGAGGCATATGGACCAAACGCAGGCAAATGGGATCGGCTTGGATAGGGCATCAGAGTTGCCGTGGATGTTGGGCTGAAGGGCTTGTTTCCATGCTGGATGATTCTGTGACTAATGAAATCAATATGCAGTGAAATATTATCTTTGTGGTTAGGTTAGCCACAAGCAGTTCTCACAGTTCAAACTTTTCTTCAGGTACAGGATTACGATGCTATTCCAGTTATCTCTATGTTCAGCTGTTCAGCTACATTTCAATGGGTAGAAAAGGTGTAATTGCAGAAGGGTTTCATAAATTCAGAATGTCCCCATGGCATTTTATAGGTGGGAAAAACCCTCAAAACCCCCTTTCTTCAAAGTAAAGCAATGAGATCATTTATAACTACTGAAGAGAGGGCCTCAGTTTAATGCCTCATCTAATACAGTTAATAAGCATAGAATTTCTATTCTCAAGATAAAAATGTAATGTTAATAGGCTAACTGCAGATTGCTTAATCAAAAATAATGTACAAGGCAGATCTGTCTTTTCTGAATAGCAAAATAATCTATTACCGAGAATGTACGACTAGAGTTCTATTATGTATATTCATTATGCATTTCTCTAGATCATGTTTCTTATGCCTGACTATTACATCATAATATGTGCCGAATAATTACATTTAAATTGTAGGGAAGAATGCTAGAGACACATTAAACAATGGCCTCAGTAGATGAAACTAAAGGCCATTATCAACTCAAATGAAGTTAATTTTTTTTTAAAGCTGAATTGGTTTTAAACTGTAAAAAAAGTGAATATGCCGATGTGTAAAAATCCACATGAAATAGATTGTTTACAGTCATACATAATAGAGATCATTTAAGAATGTTTATGGTTCACTGTCAATTAAATGTAACAGTTTGTCAAACAGGGATACAATCACAACCAATGGCGTAAATATTTCAAACAGTTGTCAGATTAATTTTTGTCAAAGTTATTTTGGAACGT
Organism: Amblyraja radiata; assembly: GCF_010909765.2. Classification (NCBI taxonomy): domain Eukaryota; kingdom Metazoa; phylum Chordata; class Chondrichthyes; order Rajiformes; family Rajidae; genus Amblyraja; species Amblyraja radiata. The sequence goes on along the minus strand of NC_045968.1, from coordinate 7,463,740 downwards.
GTTCAAAATTTAGTTTTAGATAAATCATCTTTTCCATCGTTGTGATCTTGCACTTTGAAAAAAAGGTAAAAATCTAAATTATTAATGTAAATCAGACTTGATTTAAAAAAAAAAAGACAATTCAAACATCAGAATGCCCTTTACGGCTGAGAATATTTGACTGGCAGAGAACACAGGGAGAGATAAACACGTTCCCTAGATAGCTTTTATCCTGGCAGGTCATCAGTCTAGAATCCCACCCCGGAGAAAACCTTCAGCTGCATTTGTACAATGATTCCCATGTCAACAGAATAGCAAAAACACCCAAACTGCACACGCAGATGTCACATGCATGACCTGAAGCTTTTTCCAAAAGATGAGCTTCACTGAGATTTACAAATGTGGATGGGGTGGAGGGAAGTGATTTAGAAAGAAATTTCTAAAAACTATGCAGATGGGTGAAGGTTCTGCTTTCAATGAGGAATCTGAGAAAAGGGGCCAGATTCAGAGGGGAGGAAGATTTGGGCATTCTTTGAATAGTCCGTTTTAAAAAATACAGCATGGAAACGGGCCCTTCAAGGCCCACCGAGTCCACGCCGACCATCAATCACCCATTCACACTAGTTCAATTTTATCGCATTTTCTCATCCTCTCCCTACAGAGTAGAACAATTTTACAGAAGCCAATTAACCTACAAACCCGCACGTCTTTGAGATGTGGGAGGAAACTGAAGCATCCGGAGGACACCCAAGCGGGCACAGGGAGAACAGGCAAACTCCACACCGACAGCACCCGAGGTCAGGATCAATCCAGAGTCTCTGGCGCTGTGAGTCAACAGCTCTACCGGCTGCGCCACTGTGCTGCCCTTTAGATTGAAAGAAAATAACAGTAGTCATTGCAGTAAATAAATAGCTGAAATGCAGATCCCCACAGTGCAGGGAAAACATTCTTAGGCAGGTGAACAAGTAGAAAATACTTTGTTTCATTTGAGGTTCGGGATATGCATTTTACAATATTACAAACCTGTCTTTCCCTTCTTCAAGATTTTGCTCAGTTATAGATGATAGTGTGATAGATTGAGAATTCTATTTATGAGGTTTTTTGGTGCCTGGAATGTACTGCCAGGGATAGTGTTGGTGGAAGATATGTCACCACAAAAGTATTTTGGTTAGATGTTAGACTCGCTGGAATTTAGAAGATTGAGGGGGGATCTTATAGAAACTTACAAAATTCTTAAGGGGTTGGACAGGCTAGATGCAGGAAGATTGTTCCCGATGTTGGGGAAGTCCAGGACCAGGGATCACAGTTTAAGGATAATGGGGAAATCCTTTAGGACCGAGATGAGAAAAACATTTTTCACACAGAGAGTGGTGAATCTCTGGAACTCTCTGCCACAGAAGGTAGTTGAGGCCAGTTCATTGGTTATATTTAAGTGAGAGTTAGATGTGGCCCTTGTGGCTAAAGGGATCAGGGGGTATGGAGAGAAGGCAGATACAGGATACTGAGTTAGATGATCAGCCATGATCATATTGAATGGTGGCGCAGGCTCAAAGGGTCTAATGACCTACTCCTGCACCTATTTTCTATGTTTCTATGTGCTTTAAGCCAGAAAATGTGTTTATAATGTTCTGCACCACATGGCAGGTCTATGATTAAATGAGGAATTAGAGGTGAGCAGTTTGGTGGGTTCCTTGTGGTTCAATATTGCGATTAAAATGACGACTGGTGATCTCCCCGGAGAAGTAAAAAATAAAGTGCATTTTCATAATTGTCACTGTGTTTTGACCCAACTGTTGGAAAGTGGGTAGATGGAATTGAGAATCGTCTGTTTATCCCTACTAATCTGATATACACAAGGATTATACGCGTACACAAGCATGAGTACAAAGATGGGTTCCGACCCAAAATGTCCTATTATTTTTCTCTGGAGATGCTGCCTGACCCACTGAGATATTCCAGCATTTCGTGTCTCTCTTCAGTAAAAAACAGCATCTGTAGTTCCTTGGTATATAAGGAATATTTTCCTTTGACTGCTAAATGTCCTTGTTGCAACAAAAATCCCACTTTGAATACTTGATCAGAACAGCGTATCAAGTAAACTTTTATTACATTGTGCATGACATGGTACAATATTGACATTATGAAATAACAAATTTGACCTCACTGCAAACAAAATTAATGTCATTTAAATAGTCTTTACAGAAGTCAAGGATACAATTATACAAAGTGACAAAATCTAATACTCAAGCACAGATCAAGCCATGAAACAAATGCCCGACTACATAAGATCATTTAAGATCTTTTAAGATTTTCCCTCCAGCAGACGTTACAAGGCCTTCTACGCCCGAACCTCCAGACTCAGAAACAGCTTTATTCCCCGAGCTATAGCGGCTCTGAACCGGCCCTGCTGAGTGCCCCCCATCTCCCCTGGTCTGTCTCCCTCAGATGGTTACGTCGCAGTTTATTTATTTATTTTATTTTATTTGGGAGCAGCATACTAAATCTCGTTGCACTGATGTGCAATGACAATAAAATATATTATTATTATTATTATTATTATTATTATGAGAGGAATAGATAGGGTAAATGTACCCAGTGTAAGGGAATCAAGCAGGGGACATAGGAACCTGAGGGACAACTTTATTTTTCTCACAAAAGTTGGTAGGTGCATGGAACAAGCTGCCGGAGGCAGATCTATCAGAACATTTAAACAACATTTGGACGGGATATGGGCTAAATCAGTTGTTCACAACCTTTTTTAGCTCATGGCCCCCTTGGGCTCTTTAATTTTTTTGTGGGCCCCCCCCCCCCCCTGACATTATTAGCGGAAAAAAGGTGGCCCCCTTCATTGAACCTGTGGCCCCCTAAATCCCCAAATTTTTCTGTCCCCCCGCCCCCGAGATTTGCCATATGGTCCCAGGTTGGGAATCACTGGGCTAAATGCAGGTAGGTGGGACTCATGTAGTGTTAGTCAGCATAGGCAAGTTGGGCCGAAGGGCCTGTTTCCATGCTCCATGAATCCAAATGGCGAACATAACATTTACCTCAACAAGCAAGCAAACCTTTGCGGAAAAGCTCCTTGACCATCATACCCACCCCTGCTTATGTTGGTTAAGATCCAGGCTACAAACCTTGATGGCATTAACAAATATCCCATCCTCCAATAAAAAATTTAGTTGTTTGTGAAACCTAGCTCTTGATGTCGTTCAGCAGGAGGCTGAGACCATACTGTGCAAAGAATCTGATGAATACCAAGTACCTTTCCATCTTCAAAGACCATCTTGCACCACTTATCCACATCAAGGGAATCCACTCCCAATTATACCACAAACAAGAGCATATTCAATATCAAACATTGGAGGATACTTTCAAGAAACATTCAAACACAAGTAAATTGCTGAACCCACACTTGCTTCATTGCAGCAAGAAAAAGGCACAATCTACTCCAGCTTCGACAATCCTTATTCTTATACACGTGAAAAACTCAAAACAGTATCACTCACTACGAGCGGGGGGGAATATTTCAACTTAGTGGGGGAAACATATAACCAGAGCTTTGGAACTGTGCAGAAAAAAACTGAAGAACAAATTCACAGATATTTATACAAATCTGCGTAGAACATGATAGAATGTACAAAATTAGATACACATTATTTATCACATAACATGTGCATTAAGATACACTAAGTAAATTAGTCCAGCCCCAATTTACAACAAACTTGCTTTCTACCATTGTTTATTGCACCGGGACCCTTTTGTTATTTTACTGCCCGGCAACAAAGTCAACTTCATCTTGCAACTGCTTTTGATAAACAATGACTGTCTGCAAACAGCTGATTATATGAACTATTCCAATAAAAGTTCAAAAATCATTAAAGATCATAAAAATGGCAATTACTCAACTTTCAAATACCTTGAATAGTCTACTCTGCATTGAGAATCATTCAAGCAATATTCAGGTAGAAATAAGAAGACTAAACTGAGAAAACCTTGCGTAGCACAAATTAATTTACTTGTATAAATCAAAATTTTCCATGTTGTATGCTGGTGATAGATGGTGTAAAATATCTCATTCTTAGATAATTTATCCATATTAAAAATCATTTATTGCCACCAAATCAGTAAACCAACAGGAAACTAAATGAGTAAAATCAGCAAAATGCTATCAATTTACAAAGTTACAAAGGAATCCGGAAGATTGTTCAAAATTGCTTTGAACATAATCTAGCCACTATTGTGCTTTGTTAATTAATACAAAGCAGCTCCATGTAATCTGACCTGCCCCCTATTGTAACATACATTCCAATTACTGTAACGTCCTGCGATTAATTTAAAACTAAGTACTCTCAGACTAATTTGAATCTTGCAATTGCGTAAAAATATTTCTGCGTCTGAGGATTTTTATGCACTCTTTGAAAATTCTAAGTCCACTTTCCCTATGTACATTTATTTCGAAATGTGGAATAACAAATACGCTACATGGTGAGATTAAAAGATCTCATTACTTTTGTGTGCGTAAGCGTTTCTCTCATCACTGACCATGGTTGAAGGGCACAGACATATTCAAACAGCCATACTCTGCTCTTTTCTTTTCCAAGTTCCTTTTGTGTGGATTAGTCACAGAAGAAACCAACATTGGTACAATTTCTGATGGGAACTTAAGGATAAATGCGACCACGCTACCTTAACAGCTTTCCCACACCATTACTCATACTTAGAACACAGAAAAGTACTGCTCAGGAACAGCCCTCTGCTCCACAATGTCCGTGTATGAGGAACTTTCCACTAATGGGAGAGTCTAGGACTAGAGGTCATAGCCTCAGAATTCAAGGATGTTCAAGGAGACGAGGAGACATTTCTTTAGTCAGAGAGTGATGAATCTGTGCAATTCTTTTGCCACAGATGGCTGAGAAAGCCAAGTCAGTGGATATTTTTAAGGCACAGATTGATAGATTCTTGATTAGTGCAGGTTATGGGGAGAAGGCAGGAGAATGAGGTGAAGAGGGGGAGATAGATCAGCCATGATTGAATGGCGGAGTAGACTTGATGGGCCGAATGGCCTAATTCTATTCCTATCAATTATGACTGTCCACTTTCTCTTCCATCTTTCACTATCAATTCCGATCATCTACAATATTGTAGCATCAGGGAACTAATTTGAAATTAAAGGAGTAATTGCAGCAAAAGGCTATCAATGTACATGGGAGGCACAGTGGCACAGCGATAGAATTGCTGCCTTATAGCGGCAGAGACCCAGGTTCAATCCTGACGATGGGAGCTGCCTGGATGGAGTTGGTACGTTTTCCCCGTGACCTCGTGGGTCTTCTTCGGGAGCTCCGGTTTCCTCCCACATTCCAAATACGTACATGTTTGTAGGTTAATTGGCTTTGGAATAATTATAAGCTATCCCTAGTGTGTAGGATAATGCTTGTGTGTACAGGATCGCTGGTTGGTACGGACTCAGTGGGCTGAAGGGCCTGTTTCCAAGCAGTATCTCTAAACTATACTACTAAAGTTCCAAAGGCATCCGGAAAATTATACAGAGTGCCTTTGAACATAATCCAGCCACCATTGCGCTTTGTTAATTATTACAAACCAGATCTATGTAATCAGACCTGCCCCCTATTGCAACAAGCATTCCAATTAGTGTAAGGCTCGGCTTGTACTCGCTAGAATTTAGGAGATTGAGGGGGGATCTTATAGAAACTTACAAAATTCTTAAATGGTTGGACAGGCTAGATGCAGGAAGATTGTTCCCGATGTTGGGGAAGTCCAGGACAAGGGGTCACAGTTTAAGGATAGCTGGGAAATCCTTTAGGGTCGAGATGAGAAAAACGTTTTTCACACAGAGAGTTGTGAATCTCTGGAACTCTCTGCCACAGAAGGTAGTTAAGGTCAGTGCATTGGCTATATTTAAGAAGGAGTTAGATGTGGCCCTTGTGGCTAAAGGGATCAGGGGGTATGGAGAGAAGGCAGGTACAGGATGCTGAGTTGGATGATCAGCCATGATCATATTGAATGGCGGTGCAGGCTCGAAGGGCCGAATGGCCTACTCCTGCACCTATTTTCTATGTTTCTATGTAATGATCCTGAGATTAATTTAAAACTAAATACTGATACCACGATCATCTACAATATCCATCCATCCTCTGTCCCTCATCCGGATGTCACATATCCTATTTTTCACACACTATTGGTTCATACGTCACACTAACCCACTCCTATCTTTCTATAGATTTCTGGATAATAAAGATGTCTCATTCATGTTGTGTCCAATTTGACAGTTAGCAATGAAATATCAATTGAAGTTAATGCGGATTTGAGAATGTGAAATCACACTTGATCAATTTATTGGAATTGTTTGAGGAAATAACATGTGCTGTGCATAAGGGAGATTTGGTGGATGTGCTATATTAGATTGCCACAGGCATTGGCAACAATGCCTCATTTACGTTTACTGCAGAAAATAAAAGTTCACAGTGTAGGACTCAACATATTGCTATGGATAGAAGATGGCTAATAAAAAAAAAAAATGGGCATAAAAAGGTATTTTTCTGATGGGCAATGAATCATTGCTGGTATCGCATTTTGTTAAAATTTATATAAATTATTATATAGCATTGGTTGAAAACTTAATAATAAATCAAAGGTAATTAGGTTGTGAATCTGTCATAAGGAACCTACAAGGGCGTCTAGATGGGTTAACCGTGGTCAAAGATCCAGCAATTAGATTATAATGCGGAAAAGTGTGAAATAATCCATTTTGGCAGGAGAAATTTAAAAAATCACTCTCAAAATAGAGAGAAAGTGCAGAGCTCCAAGTTGCAGAGGTGTCTCAGTGTACTTGTGCATGTCACATAAAAAGCTGGTATGCATGCACAGCAAGTAATTATTTATGCTTCCACAACGTTATTCTTTATTGTTAGGAATTTAACGTAAAAGTGGAGATGTTACGCTTCAGTTATATCAGGGCATTAATGAGACAGCATCAGTAGTATGCTGTGCAATGTTGGTCCTCTCATTTTAAGGAGGGTACAAATGTATTAGAAGTAGTTTAAAAGTTTACTCAGCTGGTATCTGGAATCCGGGGGGGGGGGGGGATTTTGTTATGAGGAAGACAGGCAAGGCTTGTGTATGGTGTTGTATGGAACATGAGTAGGTCTTCAATAGCTAGACAGGGCTTGGAGGAGGAAGGGATGTTTCCTCTTGTGATAAAATCTAGAATGAGGGCTAATTATTATAGAATGAGAGATCCCTATATAATGCAGATAAGAGGAATATGTTTTTCTCTAAGAGTTGAGGCTTTGGAACACACTTCCAAAAAGAGTGGTTTAAGCAGAATGGTTGCACAATTGTCAGGGGGTTAAGTAACCTTCTCCTGCCTAGTATGTTCATGTATAGGACTCTCACAACATCAATACATCTGTTTTCTTTAACCAATACTAGCAATGCTGTCAGGAAGTCTCTGGGCGAGAGATGCCAGGGAGAAAGTATTCAGACCTGCTTTTTTTTTTCAAATTGAACAAAAACAGCGTTTTCTTTAATTTTCTACCCTCCATCCTTCCCCAAGAGGAGACAAATAAAATCCATCAATACTCGGCAAATAATCTTCCAGACAACTTTTACACATCTAGCAGTCGATACTCTAGAGTCAAACGGTAAGGTGATTACAATATTTACAGACCAGTTTACGGTACTCCCTGCAATGGCTTAATCAATCTCATCATGTATTATTCAAGACCTGCAGTTAGCTTGTGAGTGCGTGCACACAGATGAGAGTCCAAAAATATTCCCAGAAATGCAACTATGAAGTTGTTAAATGTAGAAAAACCTGACACCACAAGACACTTGAATCAACCTCTTTGTTTGGGAATCGGTTCTGTCGATCTTAAAACACAAGCCTTTTTTTAAATCCTACTATGGCACAGAAATATTTCCAGTGGTGTTTCTGTGGACTCAGACATAATTTTCTTTTTTTGAAGCAAAATCATCACAAAAGTTTCTGAGTCAGGCAGCATGCTGCCAATATATTCATATTTAGGGTAAACTCGAGCACTGTGGAAACTAGTACTCAGATGGTCTATGAACACAGAGAATAATTCTGAGGAGGCAAAAGAACATGTTAATTCTTCCAACAATAAATACATCAGATTTTAATTTAATAAAATTCATACATTTTCCATATTCTAATTTTGATGCCATGCCTCCTCTTAATCTGAATCTTAATCTGAAGGAGAGGCTCGACCCGAAACGTCACCCATTCCTTCTCTCCAGAGATGCTGCCTGTCCCGCTGAGTTACTGCAGCATTTTGTGTCTACCTCCTCTTATTCAATATCTTTCTTCACCTGCAAAAGAAACAAAGTAACCTAAAGGTATTAGGCATAAGGGTCCATTGGAAAAAAGTAGAGAAGATCTTTATTTGCTTGTGTACCTTTGCAAAAATAAATTGACTTGTTCTCTTAAAACAAGGTCTAAAATAACACCCTTCTGCGTAAGGGGGGATCTTATTGAGATGGGATCTTATAGAAAGTTACAAAATTCTTAAGGGGTTGGACAGGCTAGATGCAGGAAGATTGTTCCCAATGTTGGGGAAGTCCAGAACAAGGGGTCACAGTTTAAGGATAAGGGGGAAATCTTTTAGGACCGAGATGAGAAAAAAACATTTTTCACACAGAGAGCGGTGAATCTCTGGAATTCTCTGCCACAGAAGGTGGTTGAGGCCAGTTCATTGGCTATATTTAAGAGGGAGTTAGATGTGGCTAAAGGGATCAGGGGGTATGGAGAGAAGGCAGGTACAGGATACTGAGTTGGATGATCTACCATGATCATATTGAATGGCGGTGCAGGGCCTGAAGGGCCGAATGGCCTACTCCTGCACCTATGTTCTATATTTCTATGTAAGACTGGTAAGGTAAAGAACATAGGTATCCCCTGAAAATCACACCAGCTATGGAGCATTTCTGAAAGTTTACTTACATTTCAAACTAAGGAAAATCAATTTTTTAAAGACATGGGTAGTTTACAAGAGTCTGGGAGATTATTCACGTGTGTGATTCCATAGCTTTTAAATTAAGACTGATCCAACAAACCAGAAAATCATCCCATATATGTCTTGAATTACATAACAAGAATAATAATTTCAATTTGCCGAAATACAGTGAACTGTCCCAGAGGAAATGTCAAGTGAAAATTGATGACGACTTGGGGCAAATTACCCTAAATCACCCCAAGCATTCAAAGAGCTTGGAAAGAACATCTTAAAGGATGGAAAGAAAGGTAGAGTGTTTGTGGTTCAGGAAGAGCATGGTAGCACCCACAGCTTTGGTAACTGAAGGTCTGGCTACTAATGTAAATGCAATTAAATTCCATATCAGTCGAGACCAGAATTAAAAGTGTGGACATCTCAAGGGCTGCAGCTCACAGAGATTTGGGATAATATCTATATTACTGGGTCAGTGTGACCAGGAGTTCTCTAGACTAGTTAAGCCTACAGGCATTGAAAGCAACAATGAAAGATATAGATAGACACAAAGTGCTGGTTTAACTCTGCAGGTCAGGCTGCATCTCTGGAGAAAAAGGATGTGACAAAAATGCAGAACAAGATTCCCACTACAACAACTTTCTGTGCTGAATAAGTTAGTTGAGGCAAGGAGAGAAAATCGAGCAAGGCAAGCAACATTTGGATACATGCCATTTGACCAAGCGACCAGTAAATGACTAACAGATGGTATACTCCATACATTCATTTACACAACCCAACATCCCTGACATAAAGAGAGTTGAGACTTTGTACTAATCACACAAAAAACAACACAACAAAATCAAAATGCTAACAAATGTTTCACAAGATGTTTTTTTTATTTTTCTCTCTTCTCCTTTACTGAAGATATTCGCTGTCCGAAAAGCTAACATAATTTGTGCAGCCCTGTAGCACAACAAACTACAATTATTTGTAGGGAAAAGACAAATTTTAATGTGTGCATTTATTCTCGCATTTTAAAGTTCATTCTCCATCTACGCTGCCAGATGCCTCAAAGAATGCAAAATATGTCCAATGCATTGAGGGATTCTTTGTAAGGAGGTTTCATCTGGCCTTTAAATTGGAAGATGCCATTAAAGCAAGTATGTGATCTCTGAAAATGCATACATATCAAGGCAGATGCTTCATTTCATTCTTCGCTGCTCCCTTCAGAATTTACAAGTACCGCAACACATCCAGTGGGACACCTATATGTTCAATATTAGCAGCAGAGTTTCATGAGGAATCCATACAGATTTCAGATACGGTGCAGTTTTCAGTTGTTGCCAATTTCCTTTATCCCCCAAAACACCAATAGAGCAAGGAGGCAGTAAAATAAATGCTAACAAACAGCTGTTGAAAGAAACCCCTGAGCAACACTTCTGAGAACAAAGGTGCAACACGGGAAAGGAAAATTGAGTATGATTGTTCAGGCTCCCTGTCTACATAATGACGTGTAGTCTTCAAATGCATTGCACCAAACTCCCGTGTACCTCATACATGAGACATGTGCAAGGGTTCTGCTTACTATTATAACTCATTAGCACTAAACAGTCATTTGGGACTGCAATATTTATTAAGTCATCATTGGCACCCTATAAAGTGAGCAAATCTGATGTATTTTATCCTTGATTTTATATCTACCTGTTGCACCTACTCAAAATTTTTCCAAAGCTAATCAAATTCACCAGTAACATATTTTGACGATGATTATCCAAGACAATGATTTCATATCACAATTCATAAGGAATAATTAATTTCATGCAATAACATCCACTGATGCATATAATGCATCAATATTTACAAACAGTAAATTAAATGTAGAATTATTAACAAATCTTTACAGTGTATACTAATGCAACAAAAAGCATCTTTACATTTTCAAAATGTAATGTAATTCTAAATTTGTTTTGCCAGAGGCTTTCAGTTTGATTTATAATTAGATGTTCTAACGATAAGCTCTGCACGGAAGAGATTGAACACACATAACATAACCGGTACTGAAACACTGATTAGATCTATAAGCTAGTTTGAAAATATGCTTTGCATATCACACCAGTTTAGAACCATCATGGTCATCATCTCATACCAGAAAATAAACTAGATCTGGCATTACAATAGAAAATCAAGGAACTACAGACGTGTAGGAAAGAACTGCAGGTGCTGGTTTAAACCAAACATTGACACACAAAATCTGGAGTAACTTAGCAGATCAGACAGCATCTCTGGAGAAAAGAAATTGGAAACATTTTGGGTTGAGACCCTTCTTCAGACTACAGATGCTGATTTACAAAATGGGTCCAAACCTGAAACCTTACCTATCCATATCCTCCAGACAGGGATGCTGTCTGATCTGCTGAGCCACTCCAGCACTTGTTTTTTGCATTAGAATAACTTCTCTTCAGAATGAGTTGATAAGGGGAAATCCAGCAATCAACACTTTGACTTCCAATCTAGCTCAAAATGTAATATGGCATACAGACATTGTTGGTGGTAATCTTCTACCTAACCCTCAAGCCAAAATCAGTTTGGAAAATGTAACCATTGAGAATAATAATAATAATAATAATAATGTTCTGCTTTAAAGTGCAACTTAGCAAAGTTGCAGATGACATCAAGCTGGGTGGCAGTGTGAACTGTGAGGAGGATGCTATAAGGATACAGGGTGACTTGGACAGATTGGGTGAGTGGGCAGATGCAGTTTAAAGTCGATAAATGTGAGGTTATCCACGTTGGTGGCAAAAACAGGAAGGCAGATTATTATCTGAATGGTGTCAACTTGGGAAAAGGAGAAGTGCAGCGAGATCTGGGGTCCTTGTTCATCAGTCACTGAAAGTAAGCATGCAAGTACAGCAGGCAGTGAAGAAAGCGAATGGCATGTTGGCCTTCATAACAAGCAGAGTTGAGTATAGGAACAAAGAGGTCCTTCTGCAGTTGTACAAGGTCCTAGTGAGACCACACCTGGAATATTGTGGGTACACAAAATTGCTGGGGAAACTCAGCGGGTGCAGCAGCATCTATGGAGCGAAGGAAATAGGAGCGAAGGAATATTGCCTGGAATATTGTGTGCAGGTTTGGTCACGAAATTTGAAGAAGGATGTTCTTGCTATTGAGGGAGTGCAGCGTAGGTTCACGAGGTTAATTCCCGGGATGGCGGGGCTGTCATATGCTGAGAGAATGGAGCGGCTGGGCTTGTATATTCTGGAATTTAGGATGAGAGGGAATCTTATTGAAACATATAAGATTATTAAGGGTTTGGACATGCTAGAGGCAGGAAACATGTTCCCGATGTTGGGAGAGTCCAGAACCTGGGGCCACAGTTTAAGAATAAGGGGTAAGCTATTTAGAACGTAGATGAGGAAAAAACTTTTTCACACTGAGTTGTGAATCTGTGGAATTCTCTGCCTCAGAAGGCAGTGGAGGCCAAATCTCTGGAGGCTTGCAAGAGAGAGTTAGATAGAGCTCTTAAAGGGATATGGGGAGAACGCACGAACGGGGTACTGATTTTGGATGATCAGTCATAATCACAGTGAATGATGGTGCTGGCTCGAATGACCTACTCCTGCACCTATTGTCTATTAACATGAAGTTCCTCAAAATTCTTGTTATGTATTATTCTGTATGCCAGAAATTACATGATTACAAATTAATATGTTTGTTCATAAGGTCGTAAGTGATAGGAGCAAAACTTGATGGGCCATTCTCTCTGAACTCCATTCTCCTGCCTTCTCCCATAAACCTTGACACCTGTACTAATCAAGAGTCTATCCACCTCTGCCTTAAAAATATCCACTGACTTGGCCTCCACAGCCTTCTGTGGCAAATAATTCCACAGATTCACCACCCTCTGGCTAAAGAAATTCCTCCTCATCTACTTCCTAAAGGAACGTCCTTTAATTCTGAGGCTATCACCTCTAGTCCTAGACTCTCCCACGAGTGGAAATATCCTCTCCACATCCTCCTTGTCCAAGCCTTTCACTATTCTGTATGTTTCAATGCCTGCCCCCCATTAATTTAAACTCCAGTGAAAACAGGCCCAGTGCCGTCAAACGCCTATCATATGTTAACCCACTCATTCTTGGGGTCATTCCTATTTGCCGATGGCCTTGCCTCACTATAACATTCTTCAAATCCCATTGCAGAAAGTAGGTTGATGTGAACATCTACAATATAGTAACAGCAGAGGAATGAAGATTTAAGGTCATATCAGGCACTGACCTTCTTGACACCAATTTGCAAGTGCCATGGTGAGGAAAGAATAAAGCCAGCTGACTAACAGAATTCACTTCAACTATTTAACACATACACATTTATTGGGTCCACAGTGTGTGCAGTGAATGCTGATTTAAAAACATTGATTCAAGAGCCTGGATAAATATTGAGCTTTATTTCACCTGCAAACCAGAAGGACAAATTGAAACAACCCTGCTCATAACGCAGTTATGACATCAACGCATAAAATTATTTTGAAGTACTTGTAGGTGTGACTAATTAGGACATACCTATGGCATGCAATATTTCATTAAAAACAATTTAACAGTCTCAAGAATATGTTAGCATTAAATTTAATAATCAAAATGCTATTCCTCGTTATTTGTTTTGACATCACTTACAGCTCACTTACTTGAGAATGCTGATGGTGATCCAAATCCTGTGTGGTCTCCTGAAAGTGCATGCAATTCTTGTTATCAAATCTTGCCCTAATGTTGAAAAGGAATTACCATCTAATCTATTCCCCCTTGCTTCATTGCAGGATCTGCATCTACAATTACATTTGTTAAGATTCATCTGCGATCATAGGTAACAACTTTAATATACATTCACTGATGGATGTAAAAGGCATTTTGTATGAAGATTCTCACATATCAACAAACAAGACTGACTCAAACTGTCATTCCTTTGTCATTTCCTACAGTGTTTGGTCTCATCCCATTAATTAGTTGCTTTCTTGATATGTACCAGATTTTGTGGCAGCTAAAAATTAAAATATAAAATCAATATAATATCAAGCATTTTGCAAATAGTGTATTGTCCCTGCCCTATTGCTCTTGACCTGAAGACCTTCGCTCTCCACTTTGTGAGGTTAGTCCAAAATCAGATGCAAATGAAAATGATTTATACCAGAGTCATGTATTTAGAGCACTTCAGCTCCTGGGTTCTTGCTCCCCACTACTCTTTCCTCTAACCACACAAGAGTAGATTGAGCGGTATTAAATTACTACATGCTGTAAATGGGATATGCTTCTTCAGGGATAAGATCCCACATAAATCTAAGAAATTGAAGTTGGGTCAATAAGAGGTATAGTAAATAGAGTGATTAATAAAATGGTTAGTACTGATAAAGTAGTACTCAGCACACAAGCGCTTAGCAATTACAGTCTAATAATTGTAGTTAAGTGTTTTATTGCACATTTACGGGGCGCTAATTTGGAAAAAATACATTTCAGCAATATTAATGAGAACCAGATTTAATTTGATTACAAGTTTGACATTTCTGACTTTACCAATTACTAATGTTGCCAAAAAAAATCTACAAAATAAAATGATGATCTAATGTGAAATATTTTAGCCTGATGATACCACAATGAAGAATATCACCTTTTATTCTTGTACAATTATTTTGACATCATTTTTTAATCTTTCATTCTGCCATGCCCTTGTGGAGTATTGTAAACTATTGCAGGTCATTTAAGATTCATGCACAAACAGAAGCTGCCTCCTTGAAAACCTGGAAACATCTTCCTAATGAAAGAAGGGAACTGATTTAGAGCATTTTTTAAGTCCCTATATTTTTATGAAAGGATACAAGGACTAAATAATAAAATGTATAATGCAACATCTGGGATTAAGGTGAATTTCAACATTGCAATAAAGCAGAAAGGAAAAAAAATAATTTGAACGGTATAAAGAGTAAAAGACAAGAATATTATTCCATAGGGGGAATATCATGATTAAAGACTGACATGTGGCCAATCAAGGACAGTAAGTTAAGAAAGGGTTTAAACTTCAAGTTAAAGATGATATGACCTATCTGGAACAATCAGCACACACAAAGAATGAAGGTGTGGATATTCTGTCTTGCAGCCTCATACTGCATTATTTGTCATTTAGAGGTCTATTACCAAAATGGCAACAACCAAAAATCAAGAGCACAAACTACTTTATTACAGGATGATTTTTTAGTATTTAAAATCATAATAAACATAAGGTCACTGTTTCCTTCTCCAAATTCTGATCGACTTGCTCAGAGTCCATGGCATTTTCTGCTTTTATTTCAGATAACCAGTGTTCTTAGAATTTTGTTTATTTTATACAAACTGTTTTTTTATGCTCAGATGCATCAAATTACATCAGAAAGTATTTTTGTAATTAAAATCATTGTTTCTGGATGAGAATTCTTCCACATGTATCCCACTAATCAAACAAAATTCACATTGAGATAAAACATGGTCCAAATGCTTTATGCCATCACTTTTTCACCCAGAATCATGAATATTTACTGAATAATATGCCTTTATGCTGTAAAACACTAGTATGTGTAACTTGCTGCGGTAACAGTGAATTACTCATCCAGCCTCATCGCTAGATTTTGTTTTAATCCTAAATCATGGGGAGTTATATTGCGGCAGTTGGGTTAATCCATCACGACAATTTGAGGTTCCAGACTTTATTTTGAAGAATCACCATCACCTGGCAGATACACACCGAAGCATCTATTTTTGTTTTAAACAAAGCCAGAGAAATCAAGTGGCTGCAGTCGGATTTTGTCGAAGGCATTCTTGATAAATTGCTGACCAATGCGTCATCTACCAGCCTAAAGAAACAATGGATCGCTACTCGACTATCATCAACTCCACAGAATTGATACAGCTGGAAGTGCCATTGATAGATGGCTGCTTTTTCCTGGATTTGCCATCGCACACAGTTAATCAGAATCTCACAACTTTTATAGACTGAGGGCAGGAGTGTCACTGAAGATTTGGGTTAAATTATGAAGTTTGCAGTGTGACTATACGCCATCAGAGGAGAGATTTGGGGCTGCTCAAACACATTCAGATAAGATACTGTTAACATGCCAGAAATCTGACTAAAGTTAATTCCACATACTAGCATTTAAGGTCATATGTAATAGGAGCAGAATTAGGCCATTTGGCCCATTGTCTACTCCGCCATTCAATCATAGCTGATCTATCTCCCCCCTCACTCCATTCTCCCCCCTTCTCCCCATATCCCCTGATTTCTAACACCACTTAGTCCTATAACTGTCTAATATTTGCCAAACAATATAATGATCACAGATTTTATTCACTGATGTACCAGGTAATGAATGGGTGCCATTTTATAAACAATCATGTTAATATTTCCATAACTCAGAAAATATACAAAAATCATTTGATAGGGTCACCAATCCTCCACATTATTGTAATGAATGTCATCGAAGTGCATATAATTGATGAGAAAGAACAATTACCACGTATAGAGAGAGGGGAAACAATCTTCC
The DNA here is from genome assembly GCF_010909765.2 of Amblyraja radiata. Taxonomy (NCBI): domain Eukaryota; kingdom Metazoa; phylum Chordata; class Chondrichthyes; order Rajiformes; family Rajidae; genus Amblyraja; species Amblyraja radiata. Next base: position 7,447,240 of record NC_045968.1, on the reverse strand, counting down.
ATTCATAGGAACAAATATTGGTACACGGTTCAGATTTTTGAATTGAGTAATATTATGGGAGCTCATTCAAAGGTTGGGGTGTCCATAGGATGGGTGTTCCTAACCCAGGTTAGCCTGTAGTTGGCATGCATATCAAAAGGAAAAAAAGAGCAGGAAGAAACTGCAGATGCTGGTTTAAACCAAAGATGGACACAAAATGCTGGAGTAATTCAGCGGGTCAGGCAAGCATCTCTGGAGAGAAGGAATTGGTGACGTTTAGGGTCGAGACCCTTCTTCAGACTCAAGAGTCTGAAGAAGGGTCGAGACCCAAAACGTCACCCATTAATTCTCTCCCGAGATGCTGCCTGATCCGCTGAATTACTCCAGCATTTTGTGTCTATAAAAGGAAGAACTGTGAATCCATCATTGCAGCACAATAGCTCTCGGTAAAATCAACAAAATAACAAATATCAGTCCCATTTGTGAAGGGACTGACAGCGAGTGAAGTGATCTTCATTCTGATGGATCTTATTGATTCAAAGGCCTGTCCCAAGTCTGACACACTCACCTCAGGGCGCACACTTAATGTTCTTATGTTGAGAAAACCAAGATGTGCATGGCCTTCTGCTTTTTGAAGGAATGTGCATGCTATCCCAAACCAAACAATGGTAAGGATTTGTGACAAAGGGAAGATGGCTGAACAGAGGTCAAGTTGTGCTTTGCAAGTGAACATCTCGGAGCACCTCGGTCGGTAGTCAGCAAATTGTCAGGTGCTAGCTATCCATTCTTTCGCTTACCAGAACACAGGAAGGGATCATATCAACTACAGAGATGAAACACATGGAAACAAGGCGGAACTAAAACCTGCCCAGTGGTGATTTGATATTTGGCAGAATGGAATTGGAGTTTCAAGTAACTGAGTAAACTACATCTTTCTACCCTGTAGTCGGGATATTGGAGCAGCACACTCATATTATATAGCTCACTGTTCAGCTCATCTTACAAATCAATGAGTTTCAAATAGCAGTTCCATACACAAACTCCCAGCGGTCAATACCTATGACTAACAGCTATCCTCCTCGTGGAGGGAAAGGCAGCGGCTAGATTCTCTTTGAGAGTCAAGATGCCGAGCGAAAATGGATGAAGTGTGTGGCAAACTCTGCAATCGAAGAGGCGTGCAAAGCAAGTCCAAACAAAACGAATAAGGCACTGATGGTGATCGTTCAGGTGTAATGATTTTTTTTACGGGACAAATTGCGAGCATTAAGGACCAAACATGGTTAGGTAGTAAGGTACACAAAATTGCTGGGGAAACTCAGCGGGTGCAGCAGCATCTATGGAGCGAAGGAAATAGGCGACGTTTCGGGCCGAAACCCTGGTAGTAACCCGAAGACAGACACAAAAAGCTGGAGTAGCACATCGGGTCAGGTAGCATCTCTGGAGAATAGGAATAGGCGACGTTTCGTGTCGAGACTGGTCGACTGAAGAAGGGTTTCGTCCAAAACGCCACCTCGTCCTTTTCTCCAGAGATGCTGCCTGTCCCGCTGAGTTGCTCCAGCTTTTTGTGTGAGTCTTCGGTTTAAACCAGCACCTGCAGTTCCTCCCTACACATTAGGCACTAACACTACTGGTAGTTGGCCCAACATCCTCATGCATCAGCCACAAGCTTTGTCGTATGTTGATACCTTCCTGGCAGAGATTAACCCCGGGAAGGAAAGAGTTTTCCTTGGCAAGGCAACAAAAACGAGAGGATTTTCAAAATTCCAGATCGGTTTAGAGAGAAAAAAAAAAAAAGCACTGCGATTCAACGAATGGGAAAATAAACCCATTCGATCAACCTGCGTCTTACCGGGCTGGCTGAAGTTTAACTTTGGCACAGTAGAAATCTACAAACAACGGTTGTTGATGAAAGTAATCTGACAAGTCAAATTGCCAGCTGTCATTGAAACGCCTAGGTGTTTCTATTCATAAAACGAAACAAAACCCAGGAACAGACTAACAGAAAATTTCAACTATTTACCCCAAATATTAATTTCTCAGAGTGGGGAATACCTGCATCCATTTTTGCTACAGATCAGACAGAGGGCGGTGAATCAGGTGTGTAATGCCCATTACAATTTAAGTGTACAGAGCTGAAATAAAACTGAAGGGTCAGTGGTCAGCATTGAAATTCTGCCTTAAACTATGAAGCCGCTGCTCCACCGAATGCAGCCGGGCTGTGGACGGGGAACAAGGATGAAAACTCGGCTTGCGTGCGGGGAATCTCCAACACACCCAGTGCCCGGGGTTAGTCTGACCGGGGGGGAAGCTACACACGAGAGAGGCTCCACTCGTGTTAAACCAGCGGGCAGCCACTGCGCTACAGACTACCTGCTGTACACCTAGACCGGAATTTAAATAAATAACGAAAGAAAAGGGATACAGGGATAAAGATAAGGAGATAGATAGAACGGAAGCATTAAAAAAAATCAATTACCAGACGCATCTTGGCGTTTCCTAGGCAATGAAACTGAAGGCTGAAGTCTTGTGCAAAGATCAGCTTGTCCAACCTCTGGCGCTCAGTGGATCTTTGGAGTGGGAGGCTGGGGTTGCTGTGCACACTGTGAGTATCGGAGCGATGCCGTCAAAGCGCAAACACCCACCCCACGCGAGGACCAACCAAACACGCCGATGAACTCATTGCAATTTGGGAGGTGAGGCTGGGAGGGGAAGGGTGGATGAGCGCAGACGCCTGGTCACGCTTCAACAACTGCACGGGAACGTGCGCATTGCATCCATCACAGGATCAACACACAGTATCCAAAAAGTGCGCACACGCCCGCCCGCCCGGTTCCCCACCTCGCTACCGCCGCCGCCGCCACCGCCACCTTTCCCCCGGTGCCAAGTGCGGCGAGTTCACCTCTCACCCGCAATGCTAATTCCCAATTTACCTGCCAAGTGGCCAAAATGGGACATTTTTGAATCTTACAAAGAACTCAAGGCTTTCTAGATCAGTCTGAAGAAGGTCAGTCTCGACCCGAAACGTCACCCATTCCTTCTCTCCAGAGATGCTGCCTGTCCCGCTGAGTTACTCCAGCATTTTGTGTCTATCAAGGCTTTCTATTGTACTGAAGGTCAGGTATTAAGTTTTGGAGACTTTTCGAGAATACAGGAGCATTAACTGTGGCCCCTCTGATGTCTTATTTTTGTCACTTCCTCCAATTTATTTTGATATTTTCTTGAAAGCTAAATTTCACCTTAATTCTTACTCTGGTACAACCAATATGTTATGAATAGATTTCTAACAGTGGCTCGATTCTGGTGGAGGTCGGTTCTCTGGATACTTTCAAGAGAGAGCTAGATAAATAGCGGAGTCAGGGGATATGGGGAGAAGGCAGGATTGTGGACGATCAGCCATGATCACATTGAATAGCGGTGCTGGCTCGAAGGGCCAGATGGCCTACTCCTGCACCTATTGTCTATTGTTTAAATAAAACCAAGCAGCCATCATTAAAGTTCTGCCCATCTTGCAGTGCACTGTTTTTCACTGCAGCGTTGTTCCGCCAGAAATCTCGCAGAAATGACCAACGTGAGGCGAACCTTCAATGTTAGCCGCCTCACTTGTTCACCTCCCCACCCGATATAAAACACAACTCAATGTCTTGTATACGATCACCATCTCCCCGAAGAGCCATGCTAGTTTTGCCATCTGGTGATCAGCTAATTCCACCTGAGCCAAACATAAAGTGCTGAAGGAAATTGGCCAGCCAGTCAGCATCTGTGGAGGGAAATGGACAGGTCTTCTCTTTGCCCATTCGGTCGTTTGCCTATTCCCTCCACTGATGCTGCCTGGCTGAGTTCCTCTAGCACTTTATGTTTTGCTCAATATCCTGGCATCTGCAGTTCCCTGTGCTTCCAGCTAATTCCACCTGTTGAATTTCGAATTCCTCTCTGTATTACAAAACCTTTGGAATAAAAGTGGAAATATTTTGAACCACATACACAGCATTGTTAGCCGTGGCAGAACATCTACATCCACAGGTCTCCAATCCCACTCCCTGAACATGAAGGCAAGAACGTAGGTTGATGTTCCAAACCATTATTCAGGGAACAATGCAAATTTGACATAGGGGCAAAGAAATTCAGCCAGTCACCCTATTTCTCTCTGTGATCTACGAATGGGAAATAGAGCATTTCACAGTGGAACAAAATTGCAATCTTTTCTAAATCAAATCACACCAACTATGAAATTCAACCACTCACATCCAGTCATTATTTGTGTCAATGGTCCCATTTCAAACCAGGTACACATGGTGCATCAATCCTTAAGGCATTGGGAGAATTAGGTCACGTTGTGCCATCTTTGCTCATTTCTTGAATAATCAAATGCAGTTACAGCACTACTACCTCTGCAGCTTTGCTCCTTTAATGTGATCTCCTCAACCAAGTCCCAACGCTGGAAACCCCACTCATGCAAGTCCTTTTTATTTTGTTTTTACCTGACTGCGACTTCCACCACTGTGCCGACCTTCACCCCATGACTTCTGGTCCTAATCTCAGATCACTTCCACCCCTCTGTGGCAACCATATCTCCCCTCCTTCTCCAACCAACTCAAAACCCTCAGGCTCCATCAGGTCTCCAAATGCCAGCTCCCTTCTCACCTCAACTCCACAAACCTATCCCAGATCTTAAACCCAACTTACTTCCTTTGCATGCACTAACAGATGTGGAGGGGGTCAAGGAAAGAGCGTTCACGTCATGGCCCTGTTTTCACCAATCCTTCCACCACCACGGACAAGAAGCAACAAGACAGACACCATCGTATGCTGATGTCGAGAAGTGTGCTCAGCTCTGGCTGAACAACTTCTAACCTTGTGTGTGGACTCGATAAGAAGAAGAATAGATGTGAAGGAAAGTGGTCAATTTGTACTCAGGCTTCAAGCACCAACTGAAACGGGCGTTGCCATTCTGCACACAGATTTTTAATGCCACATATGTTTACAAAATCAAACCCCTATTTGCTCTCTCAGGTCACAAATTGTTGCCAATTGTTGCCAAATTGTTGCCAATCCATACTGATTCTGCCAATGAGGAAGTCAATGATTCAGTTACAAAGGGAGGTACAGAGGCCCAGGTCTTGGAGCTTGCTGATATGTTTAGAAGGGTTGATTGTGTTGAACACCAAGATGTAATCGATGAACTTGATCAAGCCCAATGTATGTATTCCTGTTATTCAGATGGTCCTGATTAGAGTGGAGAGCCAGTGAAATAGTATCTGCAGTTGACTTAAAAAATATACTGTGCTACAATAACTCAGTGAGGCAGGCAGCATCTCTGGAGAACATGGATGGGTGACGTTTCATCTTGGGACTTTTGGGGCAATAGGCAAATTGAAGCAGATCCAGGTCATTTCTGAGATTTAATTCACTCCATAACCAACCTCTTGAAGCACTTCATTACAGTGGTTGCAAAGGGCTACCAGAAGGTGGGCATTCATGCAGGTCACCTTGCTCATCTTGGGTATCAGTACAGTAGATGAACTTTTGTAGTAGATGCAAACCACAAACCGAAGAAGTGAGAGGTTGGAGACGTCCTTGAAAATTCCAGCCAATTGTTCTGCACAGGTCTCTGGCAGTCATCCAGATACAATATCTGGGTCAGAAGCTTTGCGCAGATTCACCATCCAGGTGAAGAATGCTCTGATGTTAGCCTCAGAGACTGAGATCACAGACTTATCAGCCATTGGCACATGTAGGTCTACTACTGATTCACTTTAAAATGTGCATAGAAGGCATTGAGTGCATCCAGAATTAATGCATTCTTGTCACGCATGCTACCCGCTCTTACCTTTGAAGATCGTCTCTTCAACCTTGTGATGACCATCAGGATGTCATACCTGGACATTTTGCATGACTCTGGATTACCAATCCTTAGTGGCGCAGATCTAGCCTTCAGAAATTACTGATCTCCTGGTTCATCCAGGTCCTCTGGTTCATGTTCATAAGTCATAGGAGCAGAATTATGCCATTGGCCCATCGAGTCTACTCTGACATAGCTGATCAATCTTTCCCTCACAACCCTTTTCTCCTGCCTTCTCCCCATAACTCCTGAAAACCTTGCTAATCAGAATCTGTTCATCTGTGATTTAGAAATACCAAATGAATTAGCCTCCACAGCAGTCCATGGCAATAACTTCCACAGATTCACCACCCTCTGACTAAAGAAATTCCTTCTCATCTCCTTACTAAAGGTACGTTCTTTTATTCTGCTTGGAGGATGGCTCGGAATGTTTTGTTGGTTCACAATTGTCTACATATTTCTTTATTAAGTCGGTGATAACTGGGTCTGCCAATGAATCCTTGAACATGTTCCATTCCATTGATTTGAAGCAGTCCTGTAATCACTCCTCTGCTTGCCTTGACCAGATCTTCATCGTTCTCTTCGCTAATGCCATACTCTTCAGTCTTTGTCATAGAATCATAAAGTCAATGAGAAACCCGGCGTGGGAACAGGCCCTTTGGACAACAAGCCCATACCGGCCAACATGTCACAGCTACACTAGTCCCACCTGTCCACGTTTGACCCATATGCCTCCAAATCAGTCCTAGCCATGTACCTGTCTGTTTCTTAAATGTTGGGATAGTCCCTGCCTTAACGACCTTCTCTGGCAGCTTGTTCCATACACCCACCACTCTTTGTCTGTAGGCAGGAAGCAGCAGCACAAACATGGGATCAGATTTTGCAGAGTGTGGGCGAGGGATGGAGTGGACATTGTTCCAGATGGCGATATAGTCATGATCGTGTGTGTTGGATCTTCTGGTGTCGAAGGTGATGTATTGATATGTTGCAGAAACTTTGAGCACAGAAATCTTAGCTGAGGGAGCATTGCAGTGATAAATGAGATGCTGAACTGAATCCGCTTCTGCTTTCTCACTGAACACAAAAGATCCCTTGGCACTTTTCAATGAAGAGCAAAGGCTGAACACAAGCTGATGTTGATCCCTCAACCAAGACTAAATAAAAACAGATTATCTTGTCATTAGCACAATGCTTCTGTTGCTCATGCTGTGTATTTTTTTCATTATGGCATGTCTTAAAAAGTATTTAGTTGGCTATAAAATACTTAGGGACAATCTCAAGCTATATTTTGTGCTTTAGAAACCCAAATCTATTATTTTTTCTGCTAATCTCTCAGATTTAACAAAATATAATTATTTGCTGAAATTAAAGGCCAATTTTCCTCTTATCTTTTCTCTATTCCTTTCAATTGACACACCTCTCCACTAATGATAATCTCCAATGTTTTCAAAAAGCCAAGATATTGATAAGTAGAAACAAAAGAGAAAGGAGAGGACATCAATGAGAAAAAATGCAAGTTAACCCCAATTGTGCCCCCACAAACCTGTTCAGCATTTTCCTAACATTTCATTGTATAGCACCTTCTAATTAATTTCCTTTACATTCATAAGGTCATAAGGAATAGTAGTAGAATTAGGCCATTCAGCCCATCACATCTACTCCGCCTTTCAATCATGGCTGATCTATCTCCTCCTCCTAAACCCATTTTCCTGCCTTCTCCCCATAACTTGTGACACCTGCACCATTCAAGAATCTATCCATCTCTGGCTTAAAAATATCCACTGACTTGGCCTCCACAGCCTTCTGTGGCAAAGAATTCCACAGATTCACCACCCTCTGACGAAAGACAATTCACAACCAAGCTGAGAATCTATACTTTTTTTTTCACTGCAAAGGTTGGCAATGTCTCATTTTACATCCAATTTGGCTAAACAAGTAAAGCAACTGCAAAATACTGCACTAAGCAATTTAATGGCTGGATATTGAATCTCACTTACATTCATAGAAACACAGATCTCCTGAAAAGATAAACATGCTCCGGCACATAAAACAATGTTATTGTAATTTGTCTTGTTTTATTACAGTCTTGGGAAAATGTTTTTTTTACTTTTCCCAAGAGAACAATTCTTGGATATTCTCTGACTATTCAATCTATTTTCACTCATCATCTTGACAGCTTGATTCCTGGAACATTTGCTTTGATATTCACGGCTTCTAACAAACCACAGAGATAAAACAAAAATTTTGCCTGCTGTTGCTTTGAAAATGTCATTCCACAGATAACTCAAAGAACAAAGAGTCATAAAAACTCATATTCCATTTTATAATATTGTAATGAAGAATACTAATGATCAAATACCCAGGTAATGTTGATGAAATAATTAATTTTGCTATTGTATGACAAAGATAAGTTATTTACTGTTTTTTTTTTATTCATCTAAATATCTGCACTGGTGTCAATTTGTTAGGAACAAAATATTTGCTACAATTTGAAAAGAAAAATGCAAAGTCAAAACAGAAATAAAGATTGATTCTAGTACAATACAAATGCTAAAAGAATAAGAAGAGATCAGTTTATGAGACACTTTTTAAAAGTTTATATCCCAACTTGCGACTGAAGACATATGCAATCTTTAATAATTTAAATTCCTTTGTTACTCATTACACCTGCAATCACTAATATTGTAAGTGCCCAAAACAGGCTTCCCTTTAAAATATTTCCAGTTTCTTTCTTCAGCCCATCTTTAAAACTTATCTGCACCAAGTATTTTGTTGAATTAACTTGATTCTCATCGGTATTTTAGTGTTGAGTGGGATGCATGGCTATATTTAGCAGACGGTATTCTAAATGCAAATTGAAGAAATATTTCTTTAAAATGGAACTTCCTTTGGATTAATGCAGCAAGGTTTCTCTTTAAACTCTTAACATTAACTTTTGAGGACTGATCATAAACAAGGCATTGCATGTACGCTGTTTATGGCTTTAGGAAGAATGAAAGCTTACTTCACCTTGAAAATAATCAAGCCCAAAGTATTTATTATTCTTCAGAAGGTTAATTTAGTTTAAATATTAATAACATGTGTTTTAATTTACTTCAATACATTTGCTACAATTTCACTGCGGCAGGATTTGTTTTACCCTTCAATTATATTTCACTCTCTTATTTCTAAGGCAAACAAGAACCAGATTACTAAATCATACTAAAGCTGTATTAGCTGCCGTTCTAATGAGCCTGCAAGGACTTTCTTCTGCATCACCCCATCTGTCTCTATGACTGGAATGGACGCTGATGAAATTATTTACCTCCAGGGATTAAATATGAAGAGATGTTAGATAAGATGGAAAATTCTCAGAGAAGTGTATTGCAATATCGAGCTGCCAGAACCTGTAAATAGCCGATTATTTTATAGAAGTGAATAACTATTAGGTAATTGCTGTCGGTTTACATCATAAACACAGTTGAACAGCAATTCTGAATCCTGCAGAAAATGTTAAGCAATGACTATATTTTTTGCTTTGTTGATGTTTAATTGCGTGACTGATTAAATATTTTTAGTAAAAATAAAGTGCTGGAGGAGCTCAATGGGTCAGGCATCATAGAAACATAGAAAATAGGTGCAGGAGGAGGCCATTCAGCCCTTCGAGCCCTTCATTGTAATCATGGCTGATCGTCCCCTATCAATAATCCGCGCCTGCCTTCTCCCCATATCCCTTGACTCCACTAGCCCCTAGAGCTCTATCTAACTCTCTCTTAAATCCATCCAGTGACTTGGCCTCCACTGACATGTGGAGAAAAAGGACATATGATGTTTTGGGCTGGGATCCTCCCTCAGGCTGAAGTAGTTGGAAGAAGGCTGGAAAAGAGAAGTGATGGTGTGGCAGAACCTGGCAAATGGTAGGTATATAGTGCTAAGGGTGAGGGAGGGGAGGGGATGGGTGGGGGGGGGGGGGGGCAGCTATTGGCAGAGAGGGTGGAAAAAGTGATAAAGGCTGATAAAGGGGATAAAGGGCTGACAGATAAGGAAAGAAGGAAAGGGGATAGGGGAAAGAGAGGAAGGGTAGTCAGGTATTACTTGAAATTGGAAAATTCAATGTACGCACCATTGGGTTATAGACTCCCCCCACCTGGGCAACCCAATGGTATGCACACATTCCTATCACCATCGCCTACCACAAAGTCCGTTAGACAGAGCAGCAGAGTTAGGCCATTCAGCGTATTGTCTACTCCACCATTCAAATCATGGCTGGTCTATCTTTCCCACTCACCCAATTCTCCTGACTTCTCCCTGTAATTTTGATGCCCTTCCTAATCAAGAAACTATCAATTTCCACCTTAAATATACCCAAATTCTTGGCCTCTGCAGCTGATTCACAGATGCATCACCCTCTGGCTAAAGAAATTCCGCATCCCCATTTTGAAAAAAAAAAACGTCCTTTTATTCTGAGGCAGTGCCCTCTGGTTTTAGACTCTCCCATTATTGGAAACATAATTTCCACATCCACACTATCTGCACCTTTCATTATTCAGTGGGTTTCAATGAGATCCCCCTCCTCCTTCTAAACTACAGCAAGTACAGGCCCAGAGCCTTCAGACGCTCATCGTATGTTAACCTGATCGTCCTTGTGATCATTCTTGTAAACCTCCTCTCGACTCTCTCAGCCAGCACATCCTTCCTCGGGTATGGGGCCCAAAACTGCTCACAATATTCCAAATGTGACCTCACCAGCACCTGATAAAGCATCAGCATTACATCGTTGTTTTTATCTTCTCGTCCCCTCCAAATGAATGCTAACAATGCATTTTCCTTCCTTACCACTGACTCAACCTGCAAATTAACCTTTTGGGAATCATGCCAGCACTCCCAAATCCCATTGCACCTCCACCTTCTGAATTCTCTCCTCAGTTAGAAAGTAGTCTATGCCTATATTCCTTCCGTCAAAGTGCATAGCCATACACTTTGCTACGCTGTATTCCATTTGCCACTTATTTACCCCATTCTCCCAACCTATCCAAGTCCTTCCGCAGCTTCCCTGCCTCCTCAACACTACCTGCCCCTCCACCTATCATCGTATCGTCCACAAACCTAGCCATCAATTCCCTTGTTCAAATCACAAACATATAATGTGAAAACTAGTGGACCCAACAGCAACCCCTGTGGAACACAAGTCACCAGCAGCCAACCAGAAAAGGCCACATTTATTCCACTCTGACTTCTGCCAGTCAGCCAATCTTTATCCATGCCAGTACCTTGCCTCTAATCCCACGGGCTCCTATCTTGTTCAGCAGCCTCACCTTATCAAAAGCCTCCGAAAATCGCCAAAACAACATCAACTCACTCTCCTTTCTCTATCCTGCTTGTTACCTCCTCAAAAAAACTCCAACGGTTTGTCATGCAAGATCTCCTATTAACATTAATGCTGACCTCAGCCCATTTTATCACGTGTGTAAAAACTACCCCATAACTTCATCCTTAATAATGGACTCCAACATTTTAACAACAACAAAAGTCAGATTAACTCCCTATAATTATTTTTTTTTGCCTTGCTCCCTTCTGAAACAATGGAATCACATTTGTGATTTTCCAATCCTATGGAACCATTCCTGATCTAGTGATTCTTGAAAGATCACTACTAATACTTCTACAATCTCTGCAGCTAACTCTTTCAGAACCCAGGGTTGATGGGGTGCAGCCCATCAGGTCCAGGTGACTTATCCTTCTTCAGGCCCTTCAGCTTCTCAAAAACCTCCTCAGTAATAGTTACATCCTTTTACAATACATACAATACAATACAATTCAATTTATTGTCATTTGGACCCCTTGAGGTCCAAACGAAATGTCGTTTCTGCAGCCATACATTACAAACAAATAGACCCAAGACACAACATAATTTACATAAACATCCATCACATTGCTGTGATGGAAGGCCAAAAAAACTTATCCCTCCACTGCACTCTCCCCCCCGATGTCAGAGTCAAAGTCAAAGCCCCCGGCGGGCGATGGCGA